>NW_024534789.1:0-57476 GCF_016097555.1 Gigantopelta aegis
ATATGATTTTATCTATTCAAAATAGGCCATAAAATTAATAGTATTTCTCCAAGTTTTTGATATTTCTATTGATGACCCACCTTGAATCCTTTGTAAACCAAAAGGAGAAGATATTTGTAAGCAAATATTTTAGAATAAATGATGTTTTCTAACTACAATTGGAATAACTTATTTCTCTTAAAAGGTAAGTACTTCGTTAAAGTTTAATAGTTTTCTTATTTAAAAAACTTAAAAACATATAAAGTATCCTTATAACAAGTTTCTTCCTTTTTAACTTTCAACAAACACCCTTAATAATATTTTAATAATGTCATTAAGCGGAAAATTGCCAATTGGTTTCTATGTAGATTGTTACATAAAATTTAAAATCCTGACATTTGTTTCAGCGTTTTTTACAAGTAAATTTTTAAACCACCCAATTTCACAATTTTGAACTATTTTTAATTCCCCAATAACACTTTAATTTGTTCTTTTAAAAGAGGTGTTGGAAAAAACATAGAATGAATGCAATTAACAAAAAACCTTTTTTGGAATGGATCAACATTTCTTTGAAATCTCTTTTCCTTACTGTCAAATAAGGGTTAAAGCATTTATAAAAATTTGACATAATTTTCATGGACATTTAAAAATACATTCAGGTATTGTTGAATAAAACAACAAGTTATGTAGTTAAAAAAACAATCCCAAGGGAATAATTAGAAAGGTAGCGCAAACGGCGTAATTAATTCTACAAATCCCCGTTCTAACCCCAATTTTTTGGCAAAACTGTAAAATCAATTTCCTAATAATTCTCCGTTGATTGCTCGGTTGCGCATCTGCCTTGCCCCGACCACTAAAACCTGCACCCTTGAAACATTATTTCTCCCCTTATAAACCCCCTTCCAATTTTAAAACACCCACCGTTACTTTTGAACGGTTCTCATCTCTCTCAGCTTTATTCAGTCTCGTCTTTCAACAAGCCTTTTGATTCAAGCTACTAATGAAACGAGCAGAAATTTTCAAAGATGTCCAAAATTAATATAAGGTATAACAATTTTTTTCTAGCCAGGAAAATCCCTGATTTATTCCCAAAATGTTTTCCCCAAATGTCAAACCCAAACGTCCCAATACCAAATTTTCCATCTTGACAAGTGTTTATTACAAATCTTTTTTAACAATTAAACAAACATAAGAATCAATTTTTAGACTACAAAACAAAAATTTATTAACTTAATTAATTGATAATACTCAAACTGTCTTATACAAATGTTAACTGCAAAACAAATATTTAACTCCATTTGGTTAAAAAGACATTTTTTTGGGGTTCATCATTTTATTATGTTTTTTAATACAAAAATAAATTTGTCTAACTCAAAAAAATTAAAAAATTGTTTTTATGAACAAGATAATATAAATATCCAAAGAAGTACTGGAGGCTGGCATGACATTTTAGCATGAGTTCTATAGAAGTTTTGGTGTAATTTGGAACTTAATTGCCCTCCTTAGCTCAATTTGGGTCTTGTTTGGGCATGATTTGGGGTGTAAGGAGTAACGTTTATGTACCGAATTTATACAGGCGTGTACAAGGCAATTGTTCGTTAATTAAAATTGGGGAAATAATTTTTATTTTTAAACCCCTTAAAATTGTTTGGCCTGTACTAAACTTTAATATTCAATATTTCCTTATATTTTTATTGCATTTGGTACTACCTTCATTTTAAATTTAAGATATGTCCTTCATTTCTGCTATTGAATTTCCTATGGTCATGCAGTATTGCCATTTTAAAGGGGTTTCCCCTTTCATTTGGGGGGTTTGTAATGGAATTAATCCACTTGGATCAGTTCCATGGTCTATGGAACCGAGGCTCAAATGGTTGGGTTTGTCAATACAGGATTGTCCCTGCTGCTAAAAAAAGCCCATTGTGGCTTACCCAATTTGGAATACTTTAGAAAATTGGTGATGAATTAATTAATTTTTTTCGGGAATGGATCAAATGGCAAATATATAAATTTGGGTAGAAAACTTCAATCTTGCTGACGTTTTGAATTCTACAGTTCTACCATTATAATAGCATTCAGGATATATAGAAATCTTCATACAGTGGTTTAATCCGCTACAGTTCTACAATTAGAATAAGCTCATGTATTAATAAAATTTATGGCTGTTATATTCAGTAAATTAGTAGTATCTGTATTTGTGAGGGGAGCTCATGAATTACAAATAACGCTACATTTTTGCTTTAGTAACCAACGGTTTCCACTTTTTTTTAAATTATTTAGTGACTATAGTATAACTCATCATAGCTTTTCCCTGTTTTTAATAATATACCCATAGGTATTATACCTTGAATCTATACCCTTCAGCTTGTCTATTTACACAACCCTCCGTTACGCATAATTTCTAGTTGAACACCTAAAAGTTCAATATTTGATAATACATGTGTGTTCTTTTTTTGATAAAGCCCCTACTATTAATGAATGTAGTAACTATTGTAAGGATATAACAAGTACGTATATGTACAAAATAGTAGTAGAGGAAATGGATCAATTGAATTATTGTCTTGCTATTGGTCCACTTAATAGTTTTTCCTGAATGGAAACAATTTTGCTGTGTTGATACTCCTCTGTTTATATTACCAATTACTGACCTGAAATATTCAAAAATGAATTATTTAACAGTCATATACCATATGCCTTGGACATGTTTCCAGAAACCACAAATCAAATTAATGTCTTTGGATAGTTGATCAATTATCTAGTGTGGTTATTTTTTACTTTTAGTTACAGATCATCACACAAGATGATTACTGGCACTATATCTAGCAGTATTTTGTTACGCTCTGTTGACAGTCTTCAACGTAAGATGACCAAGAGCAGCACCAGACTTTCGGGAATCACTAGTTTAATGACAAATGGCTCCACCTAAGGCATGTCATATTCTAATGTATAGGAGAGTTAGGAGATATTCTAATGTATAGGAGATATTGCAGTGTATAGGAGGATGAAGTCATGATTTACTACGATAAAAGTCTTTGGTTATGGTCATCAATATTGAAATTAGGCTCTAATTAAATGTAAATTGAGGTTGATAAGTAGCCAAAATGAGTAAAGTTGGTTAAATTAATTGCACTAAATCATTGCAAAACAGACAATATAATAAACACAGTTTGTGGTAACATATATTACAACTTGGTTACAATATTCAGCACTTTATAATGAATTACAAGAGACAGTTTTATTGCATTACATTTTAAAGTAACTATATCTATGACCAAACAGTTTATATGACTGGAAAAAACTAAAATGGTCAATTCAACTGTTGGGAAACTACTCAAAGACAAGCAGATATTAAGATTCAGGAAAAAGATGGATAAATGTCCCCAATACTAGTTCAAAATAGTTCGATTAGGTTGCTGTATTATTTCCTTTACTAACATCAAATGGTTTTTCTTAATTTAATTCACATAACTTAACTAATAGCTATTATTTTCCTGTTATTAGAAAATTACACAGAAATAAGATACATATTTATCATGTGTAGGATAGGAGTAGTAGAATAAACTGTGAACATGTGTAACAGCAGATGAAAATAGTTGTACATTTTCTATTAAAGAATGTAAATTATGACATATTCATGAAATTAATTATTGCTCTCTGGAGCAAGTAAATATATCATTTGTAACAAATTCAACTAAACAATAGTAATATATCAGATAATAGGAGGTACCATTTAAATACGAGTGCCTTATATAGAATGATACATTAACATAAATAGTTGATTGGGAGGTCACTTGCATTGCTCAGTCTTGATTTTATATGTTGTATAAGACGTGTGAATGTGATCAAGACCAATTAGAAGCTGGTATATAGAGAAATTAATAAACAAAATTAAAAGTTTACTTTATACATCTGGACAGACTTGAGATCAAATTGTATTTGTGTTATTAATCTAGTCTATCATTGCCCAAGGTAAACCTGCATAGCCACATATTCCTAGCGGTGTTATGTTTAGTGACTGTTTGTGATGTCAATGAACTGTCATGTTTAGGTTAAATATGTGAATAATACCAAACTTAGTAAAATAAATGTATATTTTCTCAGGAAATGTAATAGTGGCGTATTCCAGTTATGTGTAGTAGGATGTAATAATGGATTATAACAGGAACTTAACCAGATATTAAATTGATGTTATAGTAATGATATTAACTGATTTAAATTGCAATTGGTATTTGATATCCAACTCTTCATTTGATCGCTTAAGTACACAGTGATGTAACAATAACATTTAAAATATTGTCTAATATCAAATGTTCTAGGTCAGAGTTGACCAGAATATTAGAGAAGATCCCACTAGTCCCTATTGTACTTTATGTTATTGATAACAAACTTCATTTATGCTTAATGACGTATGAGTATGAAAGAATTGATATTAAAAAAAATGACTACATTAACTGTCCTCATTGTACCCATACGTTATTGATAACAAACTGCATTTATGTCTTATATTAAAGTTGTATGAACATATTAAAAAATGACTACATCGAATTCCTCCTTGTACCCATAAGTTATTGATAACAAACAAGGATTTCCAGTGAAATTAAGTTAAGCATGACAATGATGTAGGGGGATGATTCAAGTTAAACTATAAACGTTGTATTTTATAAATATTACAATATTTTGGGGTACATGTACATGTACATAATTTTACATAACTCTACGTGTAATATAATGTAATAATGTTGTTTTATAATATTTATTTATTTAATTAGTCTGGAGGTTACTTCTCATTGGTTCCACGTTGTGTTTGGAACTTCTCCCCCTTTCTGCCTGAGATAACTGGGACAACCGTTGATGAATGTCACCTTTGTTCTAACAATGTTGTTATGGTAACATAACCACACCTATTGAATTATCTTTAGTCACTAATTAGGTCAACGTTGTGATAATTGTAATGAAAAAATTACATTTATATTGTCTGGCAAGACTAGCTGAAAACAAGGTATGATTTTATAATCAATAATAATTATGTTTTGATTATAGGACCAAGGTAAAATGTCTCAATGTCATTCGGAATGGGAGCAAGACATTCCCGATTAGTAACACATGATAACTAATTGAATATAATAAACATAACAATGTATCACAAATGACAACTACCTTACATAACTAATATAATTTTGTGTAATTATGGTCTATTAGTACCATAATTGACAATAATTAATAAATATAATTATATTTTAGTTAGTATGTGTTTTTGTTGCATTCTCTTGTATCGTTTCCCATAGCAACCTATAGAGAACAGTCATTTATTGTGTATAGCTATTATATGATGGATGTTAGTAACTTACTTGATATCATGTTGTGATGATTTCAAGTATTCAAAATAATTATGTAATTTCTTTTCTAATTCCCTACATTAGTCATAATGATGTCAAAAGTTCCTATTTGTATTACTCGTACACTAATACATAAAGTGAGTTTTGTTTCTTTAGTTGTTGAATATGTAGCTATGTTAAAATGGGACATATAGTTCGGTCAAGGGTTTTATGTATCCTTTAGTCATCATTTATCCATTTAGTTGAACATACCTCTGTAGATCTAATGCACTGTTCTAAATTCTGACAGAACAGAAGTGGGACATGTCCAGAACGTTGAGAAATGGATGCTTGAGCTTTCATACGCTGATCATAAATCTGTTAGTATATTGTGTATAGTATAGACAATTAATGATATTCATGACCTGTTGTTGTAGATGGGTCACATGATCACTGTAATCCACAATACCAACAACGGAGTCTGACCCTATCAATAAAAAGTTTTCATTAAATGTTAAATTATTTGTCTTTCTAATACACTTAAGTGCACTCATCATCATTCAGCTATCATTCAATAGTCATTAACCTACTATTAGTGGGTGTGTTTATAGGTAACTCTGCCCTAGCATCTTCCATTTCTCTTGCCAGAACCTCTTGTAATCTATAAACTATGAATATTATTATATCCAGTATCTCCTGACCTACTTATCATTTTCTTTTTATTAGTTTCCATAGCTGCTAATTCTAATACTTTGACTTGTTTGAATGACATCTCTTTATCACATGATCTGTCATGGGACTGTCTTGTTTTTTCTTTTGTGTTTGTATCCAATTTGTTCAAATTGTTCGACAGATCTCAATATTTGTCTCTAAATAGCTGTCATATCCTCTCTTATAAACTCTCATTTAATATATCACAGTACAACTACATTTTGTAGGTATGTACCAATATAACAAAGATTTTATATATTATCTAGTATCTACCAATATGATATGTATATCACCCATCTATTAAATTTTACATTATGGCTATGTCATGTGATACACAACTGAACTGTTAAGAAAAGGAAGGTATCAAGAATAAGATACTGCCATTTGCCTGACTTTTGGTGTTGGACAATGAATAACATACTAATGAACAGGTTGTCTGTACAGTTCAGGGCAGTTTTAAACTACAGTCTTCACAAAGCTCAACACCAACTCAGCCCAAAACAATGCTAGATAAAACCTGCTCTTAGACAAAAATTGGTCTATCATACTGGCCCCTTTATATATGCCAGTAGATAAGTTGGCTAAGAGGCAAAGTTTATCCACTGGCTTGTAATCTGTCAAATACAGAATGGCTAAATACTAAATACTAACCAATACAGATTGTCTGTATACAAATAATAGTTCAGGGCAGGTTTTTAAACCACAGTATCTCACAAAGCAAACTTAATTGCAAGTCATTATCAACACCAAGCAGCAGCAAGGCTAGATAAACCTTCCTCTTTATACAAATGGGTCTACTGCATATATAAGCACCAAGTGATAGATGCCAGTAGATCTGTGTGGCTATAAGAAGCAGGTTTTATCTGCTGGCTATCAAACTACATGATGGCTACTACTAGTGGTCTACAAACTCTGTCATGATAGAATCCAATTATCTCTAATCTGGTAAGCTGGCAGTAAGTAATAAGTGTATGTTTTCTATGGAGGTACTCTTAATACAACTGACAATATCTCATCTCCTACAAGAAGTCCAATGGAGGACTGGTCATTTAAACCACTAGTACTTACTACCTGTGCAACGATATAGCTGAACTAATGGAAGCATGCTCTGTAGCTTTAATGGTTCGAACCAGTCGAACCACCTCAAAACTACATATATAGCACATTAAAAGTTTTCTTTCAATAGAATGAGTTCTCCAAATTCGAAGAAACCAAGAATGTCTAACGAATTATGTATAAAGATTCAATTATCAAGTTTTGGTATTGGAGGAGAGCCTGTCATTGACAAGACCTATTCGTGATGCTCTCAAGATTGTTTTAATAGCATCATTTTGTATAAGTAGAACTTTCTATTCTCAATGAAGTCACAAAAGTGATGTCTTCAATATATTTCTACTCTCCAATTCAAGCATAGCTTATCAAACTCAATATTATTCTACGGTGGTCATATCAAGGCTCACAATGATACTCTTTGTTCTAAGGACATGTTGGTAGTCTAGTTGTGATCTTCCTTACAATATGGAAATGAGGCAACTCAATTAACCTACTACAACAATCTTTACCATTTCTCTTGAGTTCACTATGTTATTATTTTACTTTATATCCAATTAATTACTATTTTTATTGTTACATATCAATTTGTTACATAATGACTGACATTATAAGGCAACATATCATCTATCTACTGTGATGTATTAACTCACCTTTATATCTGAAAGAATATGACTATATTTGGGCAATTTCGAATGATAAGTGAAAATGATTTTGAGCAGCATTTGAGTCGCTCTATCTGAACAAATATCTAATGTTAGTAATGTAGATCTCTTTGCAGCTAGCTCACGTAGGCTCAAATTCCTATGAGAGAACAGTTAACATCGTAACATTGTATTAGGGGTGAAATTTACATCACTACATACAGTGTCTTTCTCTACTTGACTGAAGTGATCATTGTTCTATTAACAGTAGGCGTAGTTTTAAGAGCACAACGACAATACGTGTGACGTCAGTTAGTTTTGATAGCTTCATCTTACGAAACGCTTTGTATTGCTCTCTTTTAGTCGACAACAAGGAGGCAAAATAGGGAATAGTTTTTCACTTTTCGCGGCCATGTTATGTTTAGTTACCATGGCAACAACACACCCCACAATTACTTCATTAAAATAAAAAAACTACAAGGATGATGACTACTGTAGCCAATGATATAATCATTATGCTAATATATACAAAACTATAAGACTGATATTGTTGCAGTGATTAAATAAAATATATCTTAGTGATTCATAGGTGGCGTGTGTATGCACATCAACAGCTGTAGAGTGAAATATGTTACTGGAGATGTAGGCTCTAATGGATCTTGAAAACTCATCACAACTAACCACAATACCAGGTACACTGCCAGATCAGCTAGAATTCATGAGTTTCTCCTAGAGAGGAAATGTAAAATGGAAGAATTAATAAATAGCAAACAGCCCATCTCTATGAATGATATTACTGCAAATCATGTATTATTTCAGCCCTTGGAGTCTTTCAAGAATTATATTGTAAAGATACCAATAACTATGAACACCACTACTATTTTTATTCAATTTAACTATATATTATCTTGTTTTCAAATATCCTATCTACATTTGTAAATCTGATCACATGAATATCGTAGAGGTTTTCAAATGAGATCTCACATGGTTGACGTTATGTAAGATCTCTCTAGATCATAACAGATATCCATAACTAAGAATTATTTCAGAGATCACAATGATCTTGAATTACATGTGTTTATGTCATGCAAGAAAGATCATGTCAATAGTTTCATATGATCTCAGAATGATCGTAATATCACGTAAGATCATATAAAGATCATGCTTTGTCCACAGTGACCTTGAGACTTGATGTAGATCACAGACTTTGACAGAAAACATATCACGTGACATGATGTCTTAAACATTTTTGTGATCTTGTCCATGATAAGATTAACAATTCATCTTGTTAATCATTGACAAGAAGGCTTATAAAATCTTATAGGATCATGCTGGGATTTTTCAGTAGAGGTTATTACCTGAGTCTCTAGTGTGGAGAGAGCAGCCAATAAGTTGTAGTCAATTAATGGAGATTGTTCCTCAAGAGGTTCCCAACCTACAGAGGTGAGGCTGGAGGAGATATAAAAAATTGTTTTGGTTCGTTCTGGAAGACTAGTTTTCTCTCCCCAATTGTTACAGGCTAATAAATAAAATTAGCAATGTACATTTTTCCTTTAATATTATTAATTTTATTGTTGTTTAAAAGATTTTTTATGCGATAAAAGAAAGTATAATGACCTATTTATTCTATTTAAAGACCTTAGAGATTACATCATCGAGAATGTACTCATAAAATAGACACTTCAATAATCTGCTTGTTATTGCACTCAATTAACACTCTACCATAGCCAGGTGTTAAGAGTTCAATGTTTATTATACTCGATAATGTGCATACATTATAATAGGTTAATTGTATATTATGTAGGAGTACTGTTACTATAAAAACACATACTTTATAAAAATAAATAATGTCTATAGAATTTAATCTTTGTTTGATCACTTGGACCAGGGATATATTATACATGTATGATGATCCAACAATGTGACATTCATAAAATAAAGATATGATACTAAGTCCTGTCGTAGGAGGATATAACATATACATACAACTATAATTGGAAGTAGCTGATGTCACTACCTTTGAACTTATTTAAGCAGACATTGTCATCCTGGGTTTATACATATATATATATTGTTATAATATTGACTTCCTTAGTTTTGGCCAGCCTCATTGTTGATTAGAATACCTTATCTTTACAATTAGTTTGTAATTCTTTCTGTTTTTGTTCAATTGTAACTATAACAAGCTCCCAAAGTCATTTTGATTATATGATTTGGTAACATTAAATACTCTTGTGTACAGTAACCTTACTACTTACATTAAATGAGTCAATTATCACTGCCCCTATTAGTTACCTTGACTGGATGAAACTTTTAAATTGACACCTTGAAATTCTGTATTCTTGAGCTATGAAGAGCTCGTTGACACGACTCTTATCAGGATATGTGACAAGAACTCGACTCAATGGCTTGATATAACTGAACTGAACTTCTTCATGAAATGTACGAAATGATGATTCAAATTCTGCCTATTAAAATAATAGCCATTATAATATTATTAAGACCTTGTTCTACCAGTCAGATACATAAGCCTGGCCCTGGAATTAACCAATTTAAATGAACAGCTAAAATTATTAGGTTTTCAGGCATATTAATAATACTATAAAAGATATTAAAACAATTACCTTTTATAATTGTTTTAATGTCTATTGGTTATATAATAACAGCAACGACAAACATATTTGATTATTCAAGATTGGAGTTTAGTAAACATACAATCATTACTTTTTAAAAGCAAAGAATATCGCCATGACACTATATCTCATATTCATTACTTTCTCACCTTTATACTCAACATGGATCGTCTGAAAAGACAGGAGCTGGGGACTCCAACAACCCAAAACTTATCGACCTGTTCTTTCCTACTGCCATGTTATTATTCTAGTAAGGGTCTGGACATTGCTTTAAAAATTGAGCCAATTACTGGACCCCAGAATTTGAAAATATTATTCAGACTGTAATACAAAAATCGAATATACATGTACATAATTTAAGTTATTTATGAGGGAAAAGTTTGTGCTATAGGTGCCCAGCTTCCTTTTTTTTCGATTTTTCAAAGGGTTTTCCGTGCGTTTCTGACATTAACAAGAGTAGCTGCAGAAGCTAACGATAAAGAAATAAAAATGGATGAATAGATAGATGAGCAATTGGATGGATAGATAACTTTACGAATTTGTTGGATCTGACACATAATGTGACCATGACATAATTAGGAGTAAATACATCCAATAAAAGCAGCAATTTTGAGAATTCGTTACTTCCATACCTTTGAAACTGAGCCTGGAGTTTTACTAATTTTGAAAAGTGGAAAAGTTAACAACAACATTTATACTTAAAGGCAATATCTTTGGGCAATTATCGACCATTCTATCAAATACCTGCAACTCAGTTTAAATTGTTTGACAATGTTACTGATTTTTCTCAAAACGTTGTATATCGCTGTGTTCCTCTTTTTACCGAATGGCGATGACCTAAAATATATACATCATAATGACATCAATAGACTTAATACGTGTTACTAGAAAGGTGTCCCTCTCAAATATTAGGCCCTTCAATCAGCATCTCTAAGACGCTAGCAAAACTAGCAAAAAAAAAGGAACTTCTATGTATTGACATTTGCAAATAAGCAGGGGATGAACAAATTTGTGACCACCACGCCTATTACAAGTGATAAGTCATGCACTATCTATACGTAACTCTTTATAAAGTGTCCATCCCAAAACAATAAATGATTCTTGAAACTGCAGTCTAAAGGTAAAGACTTTTTGTAACTCTCCTCCCGTTTATCAAAGATCTCGACAACAAAACAACATAAACCAAACCTTATTCACGTATAACATTAACTAAGAGTATATCGTATAGGTTGGGGGATATGGGAATTACGTTAATTACTAACATCATCGATAGCTAAAAATAAACAAAAGGCAACATTACAGTGCTTTACACAGTTTTACTAATCATCAATAGATAATATAAAACTAACATTCATCATTTGGTACCATTTGTCTCTGATCTTCGGTAATAGATCCATTTGTGGAGCAGGACAAAAACTTTGGCATCTCTGGGATTTTGTAAAATACTTCCTAAACATGATGATAATAATGCATAATCTTTCTTCCACTTCTCTACTCTCTAACGTCAACACATAAATTAAAACTTCAACATTACGAAAGACATTATCACTTTGTGTTTGTAAAATGAAGTCTCCATAAAAGCCTCTTGTCGAAGCAGACGGCCGAAAATAGCAACCAGTGATATCATTACAGAATCTATTCTAGATGAAGATATAGCGTGTATAAAAGTAAAATATATTCATATTTATATAACTATCGGAAAGTCTATAACAATAACTCACAAAAAAGAGTAGACAAACGCTTTGAAGGGCAACAGGCCAGAACAGGGGCAAAAAAAAGGTAGACCTAATCGTGAAGAAAGTATATACAAACTGACCTGGAGGTCAAGAAGCTTGACCTACATTTATAATAGAGGTGTTAACTAGTGCTTAGAGTAAATAGGTAAACTAACCGGAGGCAAAGAAAAAAACTAGTATCGATAGTGAAGTATATCACGATATTTTTTTAGCTATCAGGATCGATGTGTTTTATTAACTAGCCCGATATAAACACGTGTATTATTGACAGCGCATTGCACAAACCTATGCAAAACCACATGTTTGACCACTTCTATCACACTGCTGCTCAAGATATGTTCTCATCTCCCAGCTTCCTTCATCTTGTGAGCGAGTTTTCATAAGGATACCGCCTTGGACATGGTGGGAAATGAGAAAATGGCAGGCCTCTTCCCCCTAATGTTAATATGCTAGTGTTGCTTTCTGATAACCTTGATGATTTTTTGCATTACTGTTTGCACAATTTTTTACATTATATTACATTATAAATAATCTACTTTAAAAGAATATAGGATTATGATTCCTTTTAAACACCTGAAAATTTTGCGTTATATCATCACATCCAAACCCATAACTCTTAAAGAATACATCGAACACTATCGCGATATCTTCGCTAAGTCGTGATATTTTGCTCAAAAATAATCACGATAGTGATAGTACCCCAAACCCTCGGCCCAATGCCTTAAATTTATAGTATAAAGTATCATTTATTATATTGTCAGAAAATTATTAGCAACTAATTGATAACAATAACTCTCAATCTTTTCCTTACCCGCCACAATCCATAAATTCAGGGACTAGGTTCCCAAGGAAGCGGAAATGAGGAATGTTCAACTCAACTGTTAAAAATTATCAATTAAGATTTAAAAATAGAGGGAGTAGTTATGATTTATTGACTTACTGGGTAGGCCCCCTAGTCTTCTTGTAATCACGTGCCAATATAGTTAGCAAATATGATAGATCTCATACTAGTCTTACCAGAAAACCACTTTACCCATTCAACGGAACCTGCGGATAAAAAGGACACATGATTTGATGTAATTGGAATACCCATTGGCTTACCTTCTTCTTCATTTTACCGCCTGATCAAAACCAGCTGATGCAATAAGGATAGAATAGCAATATAAACTGATGTATCTTATTTATTAATATTGTTTTGTTGGGCTCAAAGCATGGCAAGGCGAATCTGGCATCGTCGTGACCAATGGGTGTGGTACGTACACCCACGAAAAATAATGGGATGATTGCAACAATTATTATAATTATTATGAATATAAATTAAAGTACTTAAGAGAATTAAGGTGGGTTTAGTCAGTCATTCTTAAAGGAGCATTTCATCTGTTCCTTCTGGCCACAATATCCTCCAATGGTGGCATGTTATACTGAGAATAAAGGGATGCTCCTTCATTTATCTAACACATAAGGTGTTTGGACAAGCCACACATTTTTTTTTCATTTTTGCAGAATCTTCTTGACGTAGGCAGTAGGAACAAGTCCACATATCAGATAGGCCTCCTCTTTATCAACAAAAGGTAGCAAGATCCAGGAGATTTTTTGCCAATTTAGCAGATTCTTCAACTCCGTTCTCAAAAAGTTCTTTAAATTTTCACTGCAGTTTCTACAAGTTTAAACCTGATATACATGATCAGGTTCGGCCTACTTCCTCGGAGTAATCAGCTTTAGTGAACCATTTGTAAGCTTTAGGATTGTCCATAGGGGAGTCTCTTATTGTCATCTCTGAAGGGAGGTAGTAGTGATTGCAAACACAACTTAGGATTTGGTCGTTCTGCATTATCAAAACGAGTTTGACCTGTTTCAGCATATCGTATAAATTTTCATGTTACCAATACCTCTTTCTTTCCATTGCTTTTACAGTCTTATTCAGAAACGAAATAACTTCCCCTCTGCTCATTAAATATAATCTCTCCATTTTCTTCACCAGACTATAACTCATAATTTTCTGGTAATGTGACTATATGTTTATAAATGGATAGTTGCTTCTTCACTCAGGATTATCTTCATCCTTTCCTCATTAGCTGCTGTGGTGTTTGATTGGAAAAACAATAGACGGACCAGGCACAGCAAACTTAAAGTTAGAATCAGCTTACAAAACTGTTATCAAAACTCTATCATCACTTTTTGCTAAATCACCAAAAGACTGGAAGTTAAATCAAGTCGTGGGAAAAAAAACCCACTGTGGGTGTGGCACTAAATGAGGAGGGTGAACTTGTAAGATAGAAGGTAATTGGGTGGGCAATTCTGGTTTCTCATCTTTTGTTGGAATATCGTAGTGGGTGTGTTTAAAGAGGTGGAACATCTGTATTGGGACATTTTTTCTAAATTGATCTTGGTGAGTTGGGGAAATTAAAAATCATCTCTGCATCCTAAACAACCTGGACAATCTGGTTTTTTTGTGAGAATAGTTATAGAATGTTTTTGGTAGCTGAAGTGCCACTGCTTTCTTCTCCATCATTCAGACGATGGAGCTCTTCATGAAGAAAAACAAGTCCTCGTTTCTTCCCTCTGCTTCTACTAACAGATCTGTGTGACAAGAACAGTTCCTTTTGTTATATTGGGACCACTTTCTGCAGCCCATGCCCATTAGAAAGGCTTGGTGGAATCTTTCTGCATGTATAATTGTAGGAAAAGCATCACAAAACATTCCAGCTGTTTGCTACCACTAGAACAATCAGCAGTAGTGACCATACTCGAGACCGTGTCACGCTCTTCTGATCAAGTTCTCAGAGGAACTGTCAGACTTTTTCCTTAAAGAAGTAATGAATTCAACAACATGACTACACTAATATCTTGCCAGGTTGATCTTCAGTGATCATATGTAAAGACGAGAAAAGAATTTCTCAGTGATTTTGGGTTTGAGTAGTTCTATACTACCACGACCTTTCTCTTTGACACAATTAATGTCTCACGGATGTTGTTCTGTGTATATCAGATGAGTCCAGGCATCAAGCAACGAGGTTAGCTGGGGGATTGACAGGATGTTCCTCCTGGGTTTATCTTTCACTTTAACCTCTTCATCAGGTTCTTCAACATTGATTATGTGGGTGGAGGAGTTCAGTCTGAGAAGCTTCTTCAAGCTTTCATTTTAACATCTCCTCCCAGCTTCTCAACTTGATCTATGATGGAGGACATGCAGGATTCCATTTAAGACTGAAATCATTTCACTGAACTTTTCACTTAGCTCTTCTTCAACTGGGGAATGACCATTGACCTTCTCTGTCAGGAATAACTCAAACTTCTTAACAAAAGGCTTTCATTTTAACCTTTTCCTAGCCTTTTCCTCAGCTTGTTCACTTGATCAATTGATGGAGGATTTAGAAACTCAGCTTCATCTTTATATTTAAAATTTCTTCAGCTTCTTCTTCAACTTGATCTATTGATGGAGGAATGGCTCAGCTTCGTCATTCTTCATTTAACCTCGGCCTCACTTCTGCAACTTGTTCAACGGGGAGGAAGGAGTACCTCAGCTTCTACATCACGCATGACATCAGGGTTATTGCTAGTTCCATATCTTCAGGATTTAGAGTTTTTGTGGGTACACTCTCTTGTTCATGTTCGAATTTCACTTTCAGACTCGGTAGTCTTCTCTTCAGCTTCTACAATTTGTTTTGTGGTCATTATGTTCATACTCTTTACAACCACTTTCAAATGCTGACTTGAATTTCAAGAGCAATTTCTGGAGTCTTGAAACGAATGGCGGAGGTTTTTTCCGGTATCTGTTCTGGGTCCAGATTTAGTATCTTACTCGCAAAGTCATAAGCACACCACATCCATGCTTTCTTACTACCAGGGAAGGGAGAAGCGTCCAGTGTAATTCTGAGAAAAGACAATGATTACAACACAGTTTAAGAATTTGGTCGCGTCTCATAACACAACGATATCTGTGGTTGTCTTGTTCTTGAGAATCTTCATTTCGCCTGTCCGTCTCTCTAGGGGGGGTGGAGTCAGTTGAGGGTTGTTATCAAAAACGGAACAATTTGGCAGTGACAAATATAGCTTTCATCATTTCTTCTCCAGTACTGATATTTTCTAGTTAGGGAGGAGGGAGACTTGGTGGTTTGAAGTGTACATTCTCTATCGTTTCTGTCATCCTCATCAACACCACCTCACCTGTTCTTCTGTGGACTGAGTGGCTTTAATAACTGGCCTCTGTTACTGAAGGCGATCAAAAATATAAAACCACTTTGTGTTAGCTGCTAGCTGACTGAAAAGAGAAGGCCTGCTGTCACCATTGGTTGTGTCATTGCTTGTTGTTCTCTGTTTTTTCTCCCCTCACCGTCCTATGCCTTCTCCCTTCGGTTCTCCTTCAAATCCTATTCCATCTTCCTCTTCCTCCTATAAATCCTTCTCATCCTCTTTCATTGCTATTTTCACTTTTTCTTTTTCAGTCATGATCCTCCTTTGAGGTGATTTTGGAACACCAAAAGTACTTATATAAGTAATTTTGCGAAGAAACCCTGGTGGACAAGCTGTGAAATCAAACCCCCTGGCTGAGATGGAAAAAACTTGGAAACTGGAGACAGAGCACTAGAGATAGCAGGTGTTATTGCTTCAGGACCACTTAGAAAACGCTTTCAATGGTTCTGTTTAAATCCTCCAGTTGTGGGTGAGCCATAGAACACTGGACGCAGAAGTAGATGTTGATATGGAGGACCAGTGTGAGAAACCTTAAACCCTCCAGTTGTGGGTTGAAACCAAGCACTAGAGACAGTAGGTCTGTTGCTGATAGGACCTTCTAGTTTAAATCCTCCAGTTGTTGTCGGGTTGAGATGGAACACTGGACACAGCAGATGTTGATATTGGAGGACCAGTTGGAGAAACCTTTCAATGGTTCTAGTTTAAAATCTCCCAGTTTGTGGTTTGCATGATAGAACACTGGAGCAGTAGTAGATGTTGAATATTGGACGGACCAGTTGAGAAACCTGTAAACCCTCCAGTTGTTGGGTTGAAACAAAGCACTAGAGACAGTAGGTCTTGTTGCTATAAGACCTGAGAATCCTCAGGTCTAGATTTAAACACTGGACCAGGTTGTGGGATTGAGATGGAACATTCACTGGACTCGCAGATGTTGATATTGGGACGCAAAGGATGTGATATTGGCAGGGCCCGTTGAAGAAACCTGTAAACTCTCAGTTGTGGGTTGAAACAAAGCACTATAGACAGTAGGTGCTGTTGCTATAGGACCCTGAGGAATCCCTTCTAGTTTAAACCTTCAGTGTGGTGTTGGATGGAGACCTACACACAGTGGGCAAATTTGAGAGTGAAAATCCTTTTGTAGGATCCTAACTTAAACCCACCAAAACTACTATTTGCAGGACAGAGGATAGCTGAAGCTCCAAGTGAATGTGAAATGAATGACCTTTGCACTGCTCCATCTTTCAAAGAACCACAAGCAAACATGTAAATCAGTGTACTTTATTTGATACATAACACATATACATTCCAATAGTTGGGGGTTAGTAGAAAGGAAGAGGATATTCTGATGTCACTATCCTTTATTAAAGATTGTAATTGACAGGGTCAGTTCTCATCATTATCTTGAAGCTTCTTAACAACAATCATCAAATTGTGTTTAAAAAGCATTTAGCAGTACTGATTAGTTTAAATCGTATTACAAACTTCTCTGGTTTTGAGGCTGTTCATCCAGCCAAATCACTAGGTGGTAAACCACCACCATGCTTTTGAGTGTTACCAAAAGGCTTAAGTGACATATCTTTTGGATGGTAGTGATTGCAAGATATATTTAAAATCGTTCTCGTCCTAATCAGCAATCTTATTTTGAGTGTCTGGGAGTGTTCACGAGTATTATTTTGCCTGTCCCAGTTCTTTTCCATGCTTTGTACCTCATCAAACCGAATACAACTTGCATCAGCTCAGAAAACAAAGTGTATCATTTTCTTCACCTGTTGGTATCTCATCCAACCTGGTAATGTGACCAGAGGAGTAAATTCTATACTTGTATCATCGGAGAACCTACAGAAATGATGGTGGGATTGTTTGTGGGTCATCTTGTGCATTAACATTGATGAAGAAGGTGGAGTCGTAGCAATGATGTCATAGTGGTCTTGCTTTACTTTGAGAAGGAGATGATTGTGGTGGAGTTAATGTAGTATCAGATGAACTAGGTAGAAATTTGAAAATGGTTTAATCAATGGTGAGAAGGTTGTTCTATTTTTTTCGATGAGGGTGGAGGAGATACAGATGGTTTTGATGGTTGAAACCAGATTGATCAATGGGTGGAGTAAGGTCCTCTGAGGTGTCCTAACTGAGAAATGGATGGACCAATTGGAGTTCCTAAACATAGCAGATTGAGTGAAAGATGACACACCTCCCAGTGAGGACGAAAGTGTACTAGTAGATGGAGTTAAAATACTGACACACCTCCTAATTGAATATGATGAGTTGAGTCCCTGACACATGGGTGGAGTATGTGATGTCAATCTCCTAATTGTGGATGAGGTTGACCAGTGGTAGCTTCCAGTGATGGTGTTCACTCTGATTGAAGGGATTAAGTGGAGCTCCTGAAACTAGTAGGCAGAATAAATGGTGGACACACTTCCTAATGAGGGATGAAGTGGGGCTCCTGAATAGTAGGTGGATTGAAACAGTATTATGCCTCCAGATTGAGGGATGAAGTGGGATCCTGAAATAGTAGGCGGAATAATTGAGGTAATAAACACCTTCACTGATTGAGGCTGAAAAGGGACTCTCCTGAACTAGTAAGGCAGATTGTAACCTAGTGGCACACTCCTGAGTGAGGCTGAAGAGGGGCTCCCAGTACAGTAGGTACGTGGCATGCTTCCGGATTGAAGAGAGACGGGTGACTGTTGTATAGGTACTCCTCACAATTGAGAACTCCAGACAATGGTTTAATGGTAGATGATCCCATTGAAAACCCCCGGAAATTACCAGGCCCAATTTAGCAACAGAGGTATGAGTTGTAGCAACAAGTTTTGTCAAGAGTAAACCCCTGTTAATTTTCAGTCATTTGTTGTAAAACAAAGCGATGGAGACTTGTTTTCTTCTCAAGGCGGTCCATCACTGGCGATAAGTGGGCTAGATACTGGAGCATGCTAGGAGGGACTTGTGGTCTTACTTCATATGGCGAGGCTCTCATAGGTGTTGTGTAAAATCAATGATTTAGGTGTATATATGGGGTACCAAAGTGAATAATGGAACAGTTGATGGAGCCATAGATTTAGAAGTTGGTGGTGACTGGGTGGAGCTAAACCAGTATTGGATAAGTAGGTGGAGTTACTTGCGGATTTGGATGTGAGGGTTGGAGTTTTGTTCTTGGTGTCGTAAGGAGTGTGTAATCATAACTTTGGCATTGCCACTTGGGGCAAATGTGGTTAATGGCGTGGCTGAAATGGCGGAACAGGCAATGCGCTTTGAGTGAAAAAAACAGTTGTTTTCTAATATATCTTCGACGGATTAAAATGAGGAGACTCCTGAACTGATTACCTAATTAATTACTTAATTAATATAAGTATTCCTAGTACTTCTTGCTATTTTTTTTAACCCTGAATGTGCGCCCATTTGTGACACTTTGACCTTGTGGAATGACCCCTGACTCGTGTAGATTTAATTTTCAATTCCATCACTTTTCCTAAAAAAAAAACCAGTTATATAAACAAGTTAAAATTTGTCCAAATTTACTGATAAAATTTCATCTTTTTTTTCCATGGAGGCATTTTTCTTGTCCACTTGTTTCAGGAGAGAGAATATCCTAAACATCATTCATGTACAATGCAATGATAAAAAATTAACACTTACCCCTTTTAGTGGGTGTGGTTTCTTTCATTTAACCCGCTACAGGTGTTGAGTTCAGGTGGCTCGTTAACGATAGTGTGTCATAGTAGGCGTGGCTTTTTCCAAAGGCATGGACTTTGATGGCTGATCAAGTAGCTTGAATCCTATTACGTTCTTTACATATCTTTGGATTAAGACCTATAATAAAAATAGAACAATTATATGAACCTCCTTTTCTGACCTCGTCATTATTTATCCATCCATTCATTACCTCGCATCGGAGTCAGCAGATCTCTTACGAGCACCTTACTGCAGTCAACGACCTTCTCTAACATCAATCTTTCATAATCAAACATCATCATATTGGTGATACATCACATTAGTCTATTATCACAAGAGAACACATCCTCTTTTTAGTAAATGGTCCCTTATGATAGGGTCTTTAACATGAGAGATTCATTACCTGGATTATTCCACGCTGTGTGCAGTAGATATGTGTTGATATATGCCAAAGCCTTTTAATGTCATGTTGATAAAAAGTGATGCATACCTAATGCCATGAGTGCTTCTTCTTTGTCCTCCATCACTTTGAAAACACACTGACTATACAAATAAATATAAAAATTAAAAAAAACCCCGTAATTTTTAATGAAATATATTAGAAATATTGCTGCCATAAAAATTATGCACACAACCTAAATCTTTTTTATCCACTAAAATTGTTTATACAATATCTTAAACTATGTGTAAAGGTGAATACCATTAGGTAAAAGTAGCATTTTTTTACACAACACATGTTGTTCATGGTTTGTGTATCTCAAAGTTCTCAGCACCCTATCTAATGTTGTTTTACCAGCCAATACAAATTGGTTCTATTGTTTTCTCAGCTCACCAGTTTTGGTATAATTGAGGAGAACAAGAAAAAAAATAGTCCCAATTTGTCTCTTGCCTATGTGGGGTCTGGACACTCCCCTTAACTGATAACAGACGTGACCGACAGGTGTGGTGACACGCTGATGGGATCCTAGAACACTCAGTTAACAACAGCGACCATAATTTGCACTCCTCAAAAATACCGTAAATAAGTACATACAAATACACTAGTTATACACACACACACACACACAACCACACACTACACATTGACAGTTTTTCTTTAACAAACGCAGGTTTCTCAGATTATTAATACAATGACTTCGCCTGAAGAAACACAAACAGTCCCAAAGATAACCTATCAGCTAATTGATCGCTGAAGTAACACAGGTGATGTCATACCATTTAAAATATTGTCTAATATCAAATGTTCTAGTTCAGAGTTGACCAGAATATTGAGAAGATCCCCAGGTCCCTATTGTATTTATGTTATTGATAACAAACTTCATTTATGCTTAATGATTACATTGAGTATGAAAGAATTGCATATTAAAAAAAATACTACATTAAATGTCCTCATTGTACCCATACGTTATTGATAACACCCTCCATTTATGTCTTATATTAAAGTTGAGTATGAACATATTAAAAAATGACAAACGTAAATTCCTCCTTGTACATAATTTATTGATAACAAACAAAGACTTCCAGGACATTAAGTTAAGGCATGACAAATGTAGGGGCTGATTCAGTTAACTATAAAGTGTTGTATTTTAAAAAATATTACAATATTTTGGGATAATGTACATGTACATAATTTTAATAACTCTACGTGTAAGCTAATGTAATAAATGTTGTTTTATAATAGTATTATTTAATTAGTCGGATGGTTACTTCTCATTGGTCCCACGTTGTGTGGGTTGGACTCTCCCTTTCTTTTCTGTCTCTGCCGAATAACTGGACAACCTGGATGAATGTCACCTTGTTTCTAACCTGTTGTATGGTAACATAACCACACCTATTATTATCTTTAGGCACTACTTAGGGCAACGTTGTGATAATTGTACTGAAAAATTAACATTAATATTGTCTGGCCAGACTAGCTGAATACCAGTATAGTTTATAATCAATAATTTAAGTTTTGATTAAGGGACCAAGGTAAATGCTCAATGTCATTCGGAATGAGGCAAGACATTCCCGATTTAGTACACTGATAACTAATTATATAAACAATAACCATGTATCACAAATGACAACTACCTTACATAACTAATAAAATTTTGTGTAATCTATGGTCTATATACCATAATTGACAATAATTCATAAATATACTAATTTTATTAGTATTGTTTTTGTTGCATTCTCTGTATCTTTCCAAGCAACCTATAGAGAACAGTCATTTATTGTGTATAGCTATTATATGATAGGATGTTAGTAACTTACTTGATATCATGTTGTGGATATTTAAGTTTCCAAAATAATTATTTATTTTCTTTTCTAATTCCCTACATTGTCTAATGATTTCAGAAAGTTACTATTGTACTACCGTACCTAATAACATAAGTCGAGTTTTGTTTCTTAGTTGTTGAATATGTAGCTATGTTAAAATGGACATATATTCGGTAGTTTTATGTATCCTTTAGCACTCATTTATCCTTTAGTTGAACAGACCTCTGTAGTCTATCACTGTGTCTAAATTCTGACAGAACATAAGTGGGACATGTCCAGAGTTGAGAAATGGATGCCTGACTTTCATACGCTGTCAAATTCTGTTGAGTATATTGTGTATAGGATAGACAATTAATGATATTCATGACCTGTTGATTGTAGATGTGGTCCATGATCACTGAATCCACAATACCACAACTGAGTCCTGACCCTATCATAAAAAGTTTTCATTAAATGTTAAATTATGTCCCTTTTCCTAATCACGTAAGTCACTCTCGCATTCAGCTACAATTCCAATATCATTAACCTACTATTAGTGGGTGTGTTTTATAGGTACCTCTGCCCTACGCATCTTCCTTTCGTCAAATTACATGCATCTGTCATTCAATCAGTACCATGTCGTCCTTACAAGGAATTTTGGTTATAGGAGCTTTTATGTACAAGACAATACCAAACAATAGCTGGTAACACATCAATATATTGTTAACATATTCTACAGAGAAGATAATGATTTACTACTAAACATAGTATCTAAACAGTTACCAGAATCAAAGTCATTTGTTGTTTTATGTATTGAGATACAATGGCAGGTGGTGATCTGTAACAAGGTCGTATTAAAACCAAAATGATGTCTTCAAATCATATCCTCTGTTACCAAACTAATAAAATAAGAATAATGTGTCAGTAACATATCTGTGATAGTCACCTGATTATCAGTAAACAAGACTTGAGTTGCTAATAAGCGTCCAGTATCAGAGAGCACTCATGAATACACTTAATGATTTCATCTTCTCTTTAATTTTATAACAAGTTGTAATTGGTGAACTAAATGATTCGTAGCTATACAAAAATGGATGCATATTATTGTAATGGAATACAGCAGACAGAGATGCGTGCCCAATTTCTCTGTCCGCCATGGTTCCATGTCTGCCAAATCCGATTGAGGTAAATGCTTGAACGAAGACAATTATAGGCGGCGGGACAAAAGTTGGATGCTACAATACAACGCCACTCCCACCTGCCAACATTGTAACTGAAAAGAAAACTAATTTGGTTAGTTGCTCTAGAGGCCACTCCCATCTGATTACCTTCTCTGAAGCTTTTCCCATTAGATATTGAGATGCTAAGTAATAAAACTGTCCTTTAAGTTCAAAACAAGAAGGTTTGAATTCTTTCAGAGGTGCATAAATGCCATAGATAGTGCAAGTGTTAAAACACTGTCAAATCTTAAAGTGAGCGAGACGAAAGAGCAATAGAGTACATTGAATTCTAAACTATAATACTAACTTGATCAATAATCTAACAAAATCAAAACTCCTGATCGTGTTTGTAGCACTTGTCTCATCTCAAGCCTCAAAAGATCACACAATATTTCCCAAAGTGAGATCATTGTCAACAAAAACTCTCGTGATATCACCACCACCTAGGAACCACAAACACATACTATATATATCAGAGTACAATCACTCACTTGTTGATTTGATGTAAGCCAATATCTCTATAAGACACATCATTATAGTGATATAATTATTTATGTAATTACCTCATGAACATCAAGGGTCTTCCTCATCCAATTAATATTATGACGATAGTGACCCATATATTGGACACGACGACAATACATATAAGCCTCATTCAAAATTATCCTGTATTCATCAAATTAAATAAATAATAACTAAATATTGTGTCATTACCATGTGTGAGATATCTGTTTATTAAGTTAATGAGTAAAGATGGATCTTCAGAAAGACTAGTCTAGAGAGGGAGAGAGAGAGAAGAGGGGGGGGAGGGAGGAAGGGAGAGAGAGAGGGAGGGAGGGAGAGAGAGGGAGGGGGGGAGAGAGAGGAGAATCAAAAATACACATACACTTTTCAACCTAACTGTATCTGATATCATTTTCTTCTGCCAAGAAGTATCGAAAAAACCTTACTGCCCTGAGGAAAACCTTCCCCTAGAAAAATAGTAATGAGTAAGTTTAGTCAACTAACTACATGTACAAACCTTTAACTTTGACAATATGGATGATTTGAGTCCACTTCAGATACAGTTTCCATCCAATCTATTACAAATGAAATGATGTCACTATGATGTCATCACAATAGTGTCACTCACTCTCAATTCATCATTAGATACTTCAGGTAAAAGAGCAATACAACTCACCAACTATTAATTAAGTCACATAATTAAAGGTCCTTCTTCTAACTTACCAGCAATAATGACATCAGTTGATTCTTCTTAAAATACAGGGACCTATCACAGAAATTAACATGAAGTGAGAGTCACATGACTATCAATGACTTTTACCTTTTATAAGCAGCTAATGCTTTACCAGGGTGCTCATCATGTTCCTTATAGACTTCAGCTAACAGTCTGTGTGCTTTGTAATCGTCTCCTCTGAGGGTTAAATATTGTGTTAAATACCTAACAAAAGAGCAGTTATTAAAATCAAATGTCAAAGGTAATGATGCGTGGTGGACAAGGCAAGCCATGTGTCTTTTTCTAAACTCACCAGATAGCCTCACTATTAATTGTGCCTTCTTACATAGCTTGGCTAATGTGTTAGCCTTGTAGCTTGCGCTATATACGAAAGTAAAAGAGGACAAATTAATGACCACACCCACCTCCTCAGGCTTGCAGCCGCTCTAGATTCAATAGATGCTATGTGGACGGGAGTGACAACTTTCTTTTGACCAACTCATAATAGATATGTGACTATCTTTATAAATTATCGTCCATTAAAATGAAAGGCAGAGGCTGAGTATTTCAGTCAGCTCAAAGAAGCGTGAACTCCGTGTACGTATTCCGTGTTACCTCCGTATACTTCATGAAAATAAGTAGATCAATAAAAGTTGGTATAATTATACAAAAACCACTCTATCATCACAATACATTATGTTAGTTTCACCACTTAAACAGAGTAATGTTACAGCATGCAATATATATCTAGTAAAATACTACTCTGCACATTTACTACAATAAGATAGATATAGCAACAAACACTGTCTGCTAGAAATGTTCCGGTCACCTTTACTCTTCCAAAACTTGGTGTGGTTGGCTGTGTGTTCTCCTCCTGATATTAGACCCAGGTTCCTATTTATTTGGTATATTTTCATGTCAGTGTATTGATAAGCAGCTCATTAGTACAAAACAAATCAAACTTCAACATGGCAACCTTCATCATTCTGGTCAGTTTTAAAGTCAGTACTAATTTAAACTAACTACCCATTATTATATTTTCACTGTTCGTTTTATTTTATTTAAATGGTGCTTATGACAATTCAGCATTGTACCTGTTAACTTATAAGAAGACACAAACACACTATCATAACATAAGTTCTAGTAATTTGCTTAAATTTCACTAGTGTTACATGTTACTGATAATCTTTCAGGTGTGATGTCAATTTCAATGACTCAATGTCCCCAACTCATTAACCTAGGAATTTATGGAAAACTATTAACTATACAAATGTTTACAACAACAATGACTGTATAAAACATGCAAATTATGAATATTAACATACAAATACTAAATATTTACTTACATTTCTTAAATATAGATGACTACACATCTATATACATTCAGTATCTGATATTGAAAGTAAACTTAGACGTTGTTTTTCATTCTCTCAATATTGATGATATGCTGCCATAATAGAACATTCTGGATCAAAACAAAAGCAGAATGTTGAAATGCTGTAACATGCTACAGTCAGTTATACCAAATAAGTTGAAAAAAGGACCAAGGAGTGTTTGTTGGAAACAGTACCTTCCTAGCAAGCTTAGGAAGTGATGGTATCCTTAGTGGTAGTATAGGTGACCAATCATTGCTACATTGATGTCAGCTCAAAGCACAGATTTCTTAGATCCTAGACACTACTATCATCGAATGCTAAAAGAAGGGACAGGTGTTATGAATAATGAAGGATTTATATTCAACTAAATATGTATTCCAAGAGTCTTTTAGCTGGGTTTCCAAAGTCGGGGATCAACAGCTTTAGATGATACTCTTACAGTACATCCAAAAATTCATCATGGACTATCTAAAGAACCAAGATGGTGGACTCCTCCTTCATTCATCCCAAAACAGATAATCCATTCAAAGCTAATATAGATTATTTTGTTAACTAATATCTCCTACAATATAACTACAAAGCAATGCAAACACATCCTCATGATGATATTCTCCTATTGGACTCGAGTCCTAATCTACTTGCAAGATGGTCTAACATTGGTTATGAGGAAGATTATGAAGGACATGTGTCTAATACCAACATTACTTTCCATTACTATTCCAAAACCACAGTTTGTTATTATACTTCGCAATCCAATTGAGTTCCTATATTCCACGTTTTGGTTTCGTTGTTCCAGTAAAGTCTATAGAGATTACAACTTAACAAAAGTACAAGCTCGTCGTGGCCCTTATGTCTTTCATGCAATAGTGTTTAGACAGAGTGGGACTGATTTTCGCAAATGCTCTAGACAAATCCCACTGAAAAATGTTGTCTTAGAACAAGCACTAGTCCAAGATAAACATCCTAACAGTTTTCCTTGTGGTCATGTGCCCTTGGTTTTGCAGTGTATTATGTTCATATAATGAAATGGTTTTAGTCTGTTCCCTCGTAGAAGTTTCTTTTTTGTTACATCTGAAGAGTTTTTCCAATCTCCATTTCAGACTACTCAAAGATATGGGATTTCTTGGATGTACCTCAACCAAAAATAAACTATACCTTCTTGAGCCAGAGACTACAAAAGAAGTCAAAATACACAAACTCATTTCGACTATCGTCATGACGTGAACTGCAAATGCTCCTCAGACTCGAATTCTATTGCGAAAATTTTTCAAGCCATTTAATGCTATCCTGTCAAGTCTATAAACAGTGATAAATACTTGTGGAAAGAATAGCACCATTGAATAAATAGCACCATAATTATAATAACTAAACTATCACTAAATAGAAAATTAAAAGTTATTGAATTTAATTACTTTAATTATAGACAGGGATATCCTCAGAAGTATTATGTTGTGTCTGAGGACTGCCAATAGATTTTCTTGCTGTTACTTAACATCAATTCGTTCTCTGTCACGGACAGCTCCTAGAAATTTTTCCAGCCAACTTTGGCGGCCTGCAGCCTTTACTTTATTTGTGAGAGCACTCAATAGTTAACTGTGTCTTACTGCATTATTTGTGATAGGTTGGATGTAGTTCTTATACTGTTAGTATCTTTATATATGACAGCAGAAAACATAAAATAATACAGAAAAATCTTGACAGTTTGTCTGAACCTAGTGACCGAAGCCTTGGATTAAGAAGGTAACCTTCTAGTCTCGCACGGCTTGGAATGGGTGTGGCATGCAAGACTAGCCTTCTGCAGGGATCTAAACAATATTAATTTTATAATTTCCTCTTAATTAGATCAAACAATGGTGGCAATACCAGTATTATCAAGACAAATTTTCTACAGTTAGTTAGTTATCATAATTATAGGTAGTTAACATACTCACATTATCTTTTAGCTCTACTAGCAATAATACATGTGTCTTCTTAACATGGAGAGTTAGACTCTTCATTCTGTTATGTTACGATATTTTCTCTCATCACCTACTAACAGTTTGTGTTCTAAATTAATATAATGAATTGTGATTATTATATCAGGTGCTACGTTCTCTCCTTGGTTACTCTGCTCGTTTAGTCACATGGAGGTATGGCATTTTTTAATCAAACATGTTTTGTTTTATGGAGTTTTATACCACCATTCATTGGGTAAGAAGCCACACCTATCTCATTAACTCTTGTTAATTCATTTATTTTAGCTATTGTTGGACGAGAAGTTAGTTGGCCATTTTATCCATAACAGCTGGTATATGAGTACATGTACATGTATATATTGTGTATTCCATATTTAATTAGGCACATTTTGCTGCTATGGTTGGTTCATTATAGTAAATTAATGAGAGGGTTTTCCTCATTGCCATCACTAGGGGAAGTAAGTTCAATATAATATTATAGTTTATTAACGTTTAAACAAACTTTTTTAAATCAAAATGATTTGAGCACTTAACAATATCACCCTCTCAAGTTAATTAAATCTTTAGAGCACTTTGTATCTCAAATACTAATAACTGTCTTATATTAAAGGTTTCAACAATTCCACCTTGCCAGAATTATTTCATAATTAAAGGGTTCTCTCCTTTTATTATAGTCTGGTGCTCTGTTTGGCTATTGCTAGTCTAGTGTTGTGTTACATCATCCTGAGGCAACTCTCTATATCATTTTCCTTCCATTTATACCTATACCAGCATACATGGTAAGAATAAACTTGCCCCTCATTAATATATATCAATATTTATTAGGGTCTATCATCTATTATTGCACTGGATGTAATAGGGTTAATTGAGGATGGAAGATCTTTGATCATGCAGCTCATTTAGGAGGTGTGGTCTTTGGCTTGTAAGTTTGAGTCAGTAAATCTGAAGTGTTTGAAAATAATTTTAAAGTTGAGGTTTATTAGCAGGATTATTAGGTTTCTGTTGTATTTCTAGAAATAATTTACTCTAGAGAAAACTAAACTTTTTATGTTAAAATGTTTTAAATCTTGTTGACTCATTCTTTTCACTTTGTAATAGATCCTATTACCCCCCCAAGTGGGGTTCATGACTTTTTTAATAAAATGCCGGCCACGAACTACGACAATTTATTAGAAATATCACAAAATCTTTCAGATAATAAGAATATTGTATGTAACTACATAAATTTATATAATGTTATTTATAAATGTAATAAAAACAATCATAATATTTAGATAAATAAAGGGAGTAGACTGGACATTGTGGTTATTTGGTATGTTAATTACTTTTTTTGTTTCTAGAACTTGAAAAATCATCCTAAAAAAAAAAGAGAGAGAAAGAGCAAAGATATTCCTGACTATTGTGTATAATACTCTAATTATACTCCCACCTAATACTGCTAAAATAAATAGTACAAAAACTTAAAATATTTATAACTATAATAACTGCACATGTACTTATATCACTGTAACTCTACATAACTATAATAACTGCAAATGTACACTTATATCACTGTACTCTACATAAACGTAATAACTGCACATGTACTTATATCACTGTACTCTATATAAACTCATAATAAACTGCACAGTTATCTTATATCACTGTACTCTACATAACTTATAATAACTGCACATGTACTTATAGCACTGTACTCTACATAACTATAAAATAACTGGCACATGTACTTATATCACGGTACTCTATATAACTATAATACCCTGCACATGTAACTCTATACACTGTACTCTACATAAATATAATAACTGCACAGTACTGGTATATCACTGTACTCTATATAACTATAATAACTGCACATGTACTTTATATCACTGTACTCTACATAATTATAATAACTGCACATGTACTTATATCACTGTACTCTATAAAACATAAATAACTGCACATGTACTGATATTCACTGTACTTACATAATTATAATAACTGCACATGTACTTACAGGCACTGTACTCTACATAACTATAATAACTGCACGGTGTTACTTACATCACTGTACTCTATAACTATGATAACTGCACAGTGGTACTTACAGCACTGTACTCTACATAACTATAATAACTGCAAGTTGTTACTTACATCACTGTACCTCTACAATAACTATAATAACTGCACATGTACCCTTACATCATGTACTCTTGGATGTTATGAGGTGAGCATCTGACGTTGACGATTATAGTCGAAAACATTCATCACACACTCGTTAGTCTGGCTCTAAATAACCAGTGAAGGAAGTACAGCTTTGTTATGGAACAACCACAAAAAATATATGACCACAATTCCTACATCAAAGAACATCCGTTCAGACAGTTTTCTCAGAGGGAGAGAGAGAAGATACTTACCTACAATGATGCTACCACACATGGAGAAAGTGAAGTACACAATGAATTAATAAGTATATTTTGACTTACTTTTCTTCTTGTGTATGGCAAAACTTTTGATGACATAGTAAACTACTTTAGCTTTGTCATCAGATACCCAGACTACGGTCTCTACGTGTTATATCTGCGAACTGATATGATCTAACAGAGGAAACTAAATGATAAATGAACTGTTAAAATCAATGCACTACTATATTAAGAATAAATGAATTTAAAATACTAAGTTATATATCTACAGTGAAACCACTGTTGGATATCTCTGTATTATGATTCTTGATTTTTATATTACTACACGACTTAACACTTTAATAACTTTATATTGAGGACATCCCATACTAATACTTTTAATAACTATATTGAGACATCCCCATACTAACACTTTAATAACTTTATATTGAGGACATTACCATACTAATACTTTTAATAATTTCATATTGAGGGACATCCCCATACTAATACTTTAATAACTTCATATTGAGGACATCCCCATACTAAGGCTAGTTTGTAACAACCAATTATAATTGATATTAGCTACAAAGAGGTTTCACTAATGTAAGCTGATTAACAAGTACTATTCCATTATTACGATACATAAAAGTATGGTAGAGTCATATTTTACTTTGACTAAATGCAATGTTTTCCTTCAGGATTTGTTGTAGGTCCACCAATGTCAAATTCCATCGGAGTAATTGTGCAATGGATGTACCATCCCATGTCAAAAATATTCCTCCCAAAGTCTCAAACGACGAATAGTCCAGGATGGTGTCAATAGCTAAGAAAGACTCACACATAATAATAGCTAGGATGTCATTTGGCTTACTTCTTTGGTCTCCTTGTATCTATGTTATATGTGAGTAGTTATCTTTTCATAGCAGGTGATATATGAGTTGATATTGGTAGTGTATCAGTAAAATACTCGTGTTCTCAATTCTTTCACGATGACAATTGTAGAGAAAGGTACCAAACCTAATGTTAACATAATGTCATTTGATGTATTCATTAGCTCCTACCATGCAGTGTTCAGCTGTTCTGCTATGAACAGAAGAAGGGACATCTTAAATTCAAAGGCATTTGGATATTGGTTCATTATCTATAGAGTGAAAGTTAGTAAGATATTGGTATATGAGGGATAAGTGAAACCTGATGAACACAGTCGGGAATTGAAAAAATATTGGAGAACGATTCATTTGGATGAAGTGGTTCTCCTAGTCTCTCATGAAACTTGTGTCCATAAGCTAACCATTCTTTAGAAATGAGGGTCTTAGAGAGAGAAAAGAGAGTATAATTTCATCAGTGAATACCTTATCTCTTACTATAAAACCATCTCAATATTCTATAGTGAGGATCCATCATGAGTTGTGCTAGTGAGGTAAGTTGAGCAGTACGATCCCATCCATCACTGCAGTGGACCAAAGCGTTACCATTCTGCAGTTTAATATATCGTGCTATAATAGAACTACCTATAATAATAAAAGCAAACAAAAAAGACAGTATTTGGTATTATAATAACTTGATTATTATCAAAAACACCCAACTAATAAATATCATAAAAATTAATAATAAAACAACAAGGAATTAACAATACTTTAACTTACCAACTACAGAAGATTTAAATAGTAATTAATACATAATATCATCTATACATGGAACATACATGATGTTATTTCATTGAGTTTAGGTAGCCATTAATATCTTACTCTCAATATTAAGCTAATATATTTGCAGCCATTGTGTGTTTTCAAGATTTGAGAGCCATTTTGAACTATTAGTGGATAAAGCTAATGTCTTAACTCCATCATAGCTATCTCTGACAGTGTGTATATTAGGAATGTCTAAATACATAAGTTTGCATCCATTGTAACGTGAGACATCCTCTGTTCCTTTACCCTACAAAATGGACACATATAAAGGATCAATGCATGCATGAAGACTTATGGACACATGGTTAAATTTAACATTAAAATTGAGAAATTATGATTAATGTTAGCACTGATGGAGGATACATGATTGACGATAAAATGTGAGAGATAGAACTATTGATAGAAGATATAATGTGAGAGATAGAACTATTGATAGAAGATATAATGTGAGAGATAGAACTATTGATAGAAGATATAATGTGAGAGATAGAACTATTGATAGAAGATATAATGTGAGAGATAGAACTATTGATAGAAGATTATAATGTGAGAGATAGAACTATTGATAGAAGATATAATGTGAGAGATAGAACTATTGATAGAAGATATAATGTGAAAATAGAACTATTGATAGAAGATATAATGTGAGAGATAGAATATTGATAGAAGATATAATGTGAGGAGATAGAAACTATTGATAGAAGATATAATGTGAGAGATAGAACTATTGATAGAAGATATAATGTGAGGAGATAGAACTATAGATAGAAGATATAATGTGAGAGATAGAACTATTGATAGAAGATATAATGTGAGAGATAGAACTATTGATAGAAGATATAATGTGAGAAATAGAACTATTGATAGAAGATATAATTGAGAGATAGAACTATTGATAGAAGATATAATGTGAGAGATAGAACTATTGATAGAAGATATAATGTGAGAGATAGAACTATAGATAGAAGAGCCTAATGTGAGAGATAGAACTATTGATAGAAGATATAATGTGAGAGATAGAACTATTGATAGAATATATAATGTGAGAGATAGAAACTATTGATAGAAGATATAAATGTGAGAGATAGAACTATTGATAGAAGATATAATGTGAGAGATAGAACTATGATAGAAGATATAATGTGAGAGATAGAACTATAGATAGAAGATATATATTAACAAACATTATTCGGTTTCCAGTAGCAGCTGATGAAGAACGTGTGCATCAAATATTGTCAGACCACTTTCATGGGACATGTAACCATAGCATACTTTATAAAGTGCTTCATCTTCATGCGAATGCTAAAAATTGTATGGTAAATTAATAATAATATAATGTCATACTTTATCAGCTAAGCCTGGAAGTGGTTGAGCACTCCTCAATAGAAATGTACCAGTAACACTGTCCATCCAAACTAAAGATGGTATTCGACCCTAAGAGAGAGAGGAGAGAGAGAGGAGAGAGAGAGGAGAGAGAGAGAGAGGAGAGAGAGAGAGAGAGAGGAGAGAGAGAGAGAGAGAGAGAGACAGAGAGAGAGACAGAGACAGAGAGAGAGACAGAGAGAGACAGAGACAGAAAGGTCAGCATGACAGTAAATCTTTGTTTGTCTGCATACTTTGCTTCTAAATTTGGCTACTTCTGTTATTAGCTCATCCTACAAGAGAGAAGAGGGCAAGAGATGAGACAAAGACATATAAATACTCCTACTTACACTTGCATCAGTGGTACATAGAGGTAAGGAGGATATGAAGGACAGATAGTGTAGTTGTCAGCATTTAGTTTACATTCTCTCCATTTCTCATTCTAGAGAACAGTTTATACAGAACTAAATTAATATCTTCTGATTTACCATCAATCTACACATATCTTTGTGAACTAAACTTCTCCACATTCCAGTCATTGATTGGTGTAAGTCAGACCTTGAGAGAGAAGAAACAACAACTCTATCTCTGTCACCTCTCTCTCTCTCTCTCTCTCTCTTTCTCACCCTGCAATATTATAAGCAGGAGGATGGTAAACTATATTATTAACCAAATTATCAAGTCTTGACAATAAACTAGATACAAGAGCTTTTGTTGGTGTTGGTAAAGTAAGACCTTGGTAAGCAGCTTCAAGAACCTGTAGAGGAAGTCATTACACATTATCTGTGTGTACTAGCAGGTCTAACATACTGATATATCTGGTCTCTTGAATTGGTCCAATGGTATCTCTGTATCATCTTCTTCCTCATCAAAACTACTGCTAGACAATCAACTATAAATAATATGAGATAATTCTAGACTTGTGAAAGTATAACAGCTACCTAGAATAGCTATAGAATAAGGTCTAGACTAGTGAACATCAGTTACTTTACCACAGTGACCTAGATAACTACCATTAGTAATCTCTAGACTAGTGAACATTAGTACCTACCACAGTGACCTAGAATAGCTACCATTAGTAAAAACTTTAGCATACACAGGTGACCTAGGATGCTACATCTAGTAAACCTAGACTAGTGAACATCAGTACCTACCATAATGAATAGCTAGAATAGCTACCATTAGTAAACTCTAGACTAGTGAACATCAGTACCTACATAATGAATGACCTAGAATAGCTAACCATTAGTAAACTCTAGACTAGTGAACATCAGTACCTACCACAGTGACCTAGGATACCTATCATTGATTCATACCTTGACTAAGTGGTATAGAAGTTCTTCATCATCTGCTAAGCTAGTCAAATCATCATCACTATTAGATATATGCATACTAAGTTTAGAGGAAGACTAGAGACACAGTGGGATATTAACAACTAATATAATATGATAGCATGATATCATACCACTATGGCATCAGGTCCAATGTATTCAAACTCATCCATTAGATTACCACTATCACTAGCAGGATCCTTATCAACAAAAATGCTCACTACGACGACGACTGTTAAGTGAAGTGGCTTTGTCCTTGATATAATATAATTAGATAATTTTGGTGTGTAAATGGATTACTTTCTTGACTTTTGCCTTATATGGTAAAACACGCTTTAATTTCATCAAATTCTTCTTCAATTTAACTTGTCTCTCAATATATGAGGCCTGTTCAGAAACTCGCTAGAGAGAGAGAGAGAGTAGAGAGAGAGAGAGAGAGAGAGAGAGGTCTCCTCTTATTTGCATATATTAGTGACCAACTGTTAAGCAATTTCTTTGGCAATATAGGCTTATCCTCTTCAGGTCTCAACACAGTGATACCACTCTGATCTGAATCAATGACAAAAACGAGTCGAACTTCACGACAATCATGACAATAAATAGTTATAGAATAGCTCTCAACATTCTCAGCTGCTCCAGACACCTGTCGACGAACCACCTGGATAGAAGAATGGAAAACCATTGATCACTATATACAGGAAAACAGACCAGATGTATAAGTCATTGAGAAGCACTTACTGTATTCCCAGTGCCATGTTCAACATGTTCAATGGTTATTTAATGCAATCCACATACTGAGGTCCTACAACAGCAAGAGTTCACTTACTGCACTCAATGTATTGAATATACCAATGCTTACCGTACTTATGTTAGCAGATGCTAGTGGTGATGTTGCTAAGGAATGTATCCTGTACCTTTCAAGTCACCCACAGATAGTATAATTAACCTGTCATGTGATTGTCATGTGAGAGGTGGGGCAATTAGAGTTGTTACCTGTAGTTTGTGAGAAGAACCAATGCTTCTGAACGATAAATAACTGAGTTCATAATAAACTTTAGAGAAGGCTATCTCTACAACTTCAGTACTGCCTATAATAAAGACATCTGGCTCATTGTCTGTGACTACCTATCCTATCATTTCTACTGTCTGTGTGTTCATCAGCTTGTCTGTCCTTCTATTTCATACCTGGATAGTCTATTATCTGTGAATTGCCTAGCTGAACAGGGGACTTGAAAGCCTAAGCATTTGTGTCACAGTTACAAGATCTTATTTTACATCATTATTTAGTAGTGTCTGGAATAACAAGAGCAAACATTGTCAATTGTCTATTACAGTGTGAACTAACTATATTATCCTCAATAGCTTCCAACTGTATTTCAGTTGAAGTTCACCTTTCACCTCCCTTTAGAACTTTGACGAGACAATGAATACCACACTCCTCTGATGTCTCTGCCATCTATAAATTATACAAAACTATTAAGATGTCATTATAGAGTTCCATATACTAGGGTTTTGTCATTATATAACTTACTATAATGATACAAAATACTGGCACTAGAGGTAACATAACCTGCAGGAGATACTATGAGGTTTACATTGATTCATAGAATACGGATACTAGTACATCTTGATAGTGGTATATTTATAAAAAGCAATTGCTTCAACAAAGTATATTAACCCAGGTCAAACATGTTATCGTTTATCATAGGAAGTTTTCTAGCTAAGTATTCATAAAAAAGACTATTACTATAAATGTAATCAATTTAATGTCATAACATTACATATATTGATATCAAAACACAATAACAATAACTCATTACATATTAATTACATATGCTATCTTACATGAGATGGACAGAGAGGAAGGAAGATGTGGTAGAATCACTTTACCCAAGAAATCATCAGGGTTACCAACATCCATAATATACCATATTTCAACCACAATATAACCAAATAGAAGAATACGAATTTAGAGTCTTACAAGTCTCTAGAAGAGAGAACAGTACGAGTATTAAAGAAAGGAAAAAGACTACAAACTAAAATGATTTCATTTTGCATTTAGTAGTCTCATTCCTAGCCTCAGTAACATGATGTTTGCTTATCCTCTCCTTAGCAAAAATGTCTGGTACTGAGACTATCTCATCCTCAGAAAGAAAGTAGATCTGAGAATAGGACTAGTCAATAAGTCATACCTTGTACTAATGCAAATGGCTCTAGATCTTTGACTCAAAGAAGACCATGGATGCATCCATTCAGGATTGAGTGTAGAAGGTAGTACACTTGTACGAGTGCTAGTCTTTGCCTACAGTTACTATACAGTAGGGGTCTGAACGTCCATTAGTATCAGCTGCCACAAGGTTCCTAGCTCGTAGCACTGAGGAATAGAGTAAATAAAAACATGGAAATTAATAATGAAAACTATTAAATAAAGTGATTTTATATCTATATATAACCACAGCTAATTCGCTGACCTTCAACTCTTAGTTTTAAAGGAAGAATGGTGATATCCATACTCATTAAAGTCTCTTCTCTTTGCAAAGTTTACTACACAAATCACAAAAGAGATTAAACTCAGCATGGATATTTGTTGTGATGTGGGTGTGGGCATTTAATAATTATGAGCACGTAATCTCGATCGATGAATAATGCTAGCGTAAGCGCGTACAAAAGAGAATACGCCCTTCTAACTAGTTTGCTTGAAATCAGCTTAAAGTTCAGAATGTCTGAGAAGGAGGTGGTGAATCCAGCGGTGGAGGTAAAGTTTCTAGTACTATTGTAGTAATAATAACACCTCTATCCGTCACTGGAAATTGTTAGTTTAGGCAAGGTATCGCTGAAATGATAGCTCGAGGGGAATTGTATTGGTAAGTTATAATAATAACGTCTTGTGTTTATGATAGAATAGATACAAGATTAAAGTATTTGTATTTAATCTGGTTATAGATATTTATACTATAACTCGTGTAGCCAGCTCCTCGGACTTTAGGGAGGGGGGGCTGGTTACGCGAGATTTTTCTGGGCTCTCGTAATTACCAACACTAACTTGAAGTAATCTGACATTGTCATCTGATTAGATCAAAAATTTGTTGTTTAATGTTAGTTAAGCGAGGTGGGGCTCCAGTTCTCAAACACACATTATACGTTTTCCACATAATATATCTATGGTTGATTCAGTCTAATGTACACATTATGTGATGTTTTGATATATCAGTCTATTCTCTTATCATGTTAATAAGTTGAAACTACTAGTTTGCATAAACCATCTAAATGTTTGCATTAAAACATTTAAATTAAGTAATTATTAAGCACTATTCAATATGTATTTCTCAAAAGCAATATGGATATAGCTATTCAACTATTACTTATCTGTTGTCACTATGTAGATTCTCCTAGTGGTAATGTTCATAGCTTCATCTGTGGCTGAAGATGAGGGCTGCTAATATCACTGATGTTCCAAGGTTTCTAATGCTAAAGCTGCTGCTGGCTGGACCATTTTTCCTTGGTGTCATTGCTTTTATTTATGAGGTTTTTTTTATTGCATGTCGGTTCCTGAACTTTGGATTCAGTATTACTTACCGAGTAATTTATCTCATTGTGGTAGTGTAATGAATAGTTGCATATCATCAGGTCATTTTGTCTCCATGGTTCCTACTAGGACATTATTTTCAATGCAGTAGTGCCCCCCTATTTAGGACTCTTTGCGTTGGGCTGTTAGTCTTGAGCTGTTGGTGCTGAATATTTGCGGCAGTTTATTGGTACTGGAACTGGATTTGATGACTTTTTAACAACAGTTACTAATGCCGTTAGGAGCTGCAGCTGTAAGTGTATTTTGTATAGAGCTATTGAACTTTCTCTCTCTTCTCTCATCTCTCTCTCTCTCTCTCTCTCTCTCTCTCTCTCTAGTTCTTTAGCTTTGCATCTATGTCGTTGGTTTTATTTTCCTAATTGTTTGGGTAATTCTATACCTTGTCTTTAAATGGGATTTCAAAAGGAGCTAGTTTCTTCTCCTTCCGATTCATCACCATAGTAAAAGGAATAAAATATTACTACTGCTGACTTGTTATTGTATTTATTAAGAATGATTATTGTAGTTATTATTTTCAGCCTTGCTAATTATTTTTTAGTTTTTAATTGTAACAATATGGTACCCCACTACCAAATTCCTTTTGCTCATCTTTGCTAAACAAAACAATGGACTCAATGAAAATAATGCAAGTTTTACAAATGGACGTGCTATCTGGAAGTCCATTATTAATGTATATACTATATAATTTGATGGTCTTTATAATGGATAGCATTTTATGTTAAGGGCCAAAATTTTGCAATTGGATCTTAACATTATTTTATGTATAATTTTTGACTTTTGTTCAGGATTGTTTAATAATTTCAATAGCAGACGATCTTGACAAAGTTGAAATAGAGACTTGTCAATTTCTTCTAAAACTAGACAAAGCAGTTGGGTATTTATGATTTTAGATTTGATGATTAGTGATAAGACACTGTTACTAAACTATTTCATTAATAAAAATACGCATATTTTGCCAATTAATAAATACATTGAGAGAAATTATCGATATAGTCAGTAACGGTCGCAATATTTAAATTAATTAATTGAGGCGTTGTCAAACGGAGGGTGTATGACGTCAACGCGTGTTTAGATTATTAAATTTTAGATTAATTAGGTTTTATCTTCTAACTGGATTAGATTTGGAACTCGAAAAGACTATTAAAATTCAGAATGTCTGATGAAGAAAAGGTGGTTCTAGCGGCAGCAACTCGTGCCGTGGTATTGCAATCAGTATTCATACCCCATCCATCATTAGGATTTATTAGGTTTTGGCAGGGTATTGTTGAAATCATAGCTCGAGTGTGATTGTATTGGTAAATATATATAATATATATATTATATGGATGTAGATATAGATATTAATTGTATTTGTGTTTGGTAACAAAGTAACTATATGATTTTGACTGCTTTTGGATTGGGAATAACAATATAAAACACCAAATTAAAATTTTGCTAATTGAGCATTGAGGTATAGTGTTTAGGGTTTGGTCAGTATATTAATGTTGACAGTCACAGCTATATATGTACTACTTTAACTTAACAAGTACTTAACATGTGTTACCTAATGGGAACATTTCTACTCCTTTATGTAATGTACATGTGATTACTTCCTAATCACCTCATGGAGGAGTGGTGTCAGCCATGTTCTTTTATAATGTACTATATTAGTTTTGTTGTCTCGCTATTATAGTTTTTTGTAGATTATTAATATATCAATTTGTAAATGTTACTCAATCCAATGACTTGACCCATTTGTTTTAATATATATATTTGACAATTTTGCCTTTGAATTTTACTGAGTTTCATTGTTTTATATCACTAGATAGGTTCTATCTTAATAATGTTATAGATTTCTCGCTAGCTGGACGATGATCTGGTAATATCGAGAATGTTTCAAGGGTTTCTAATGCTAAAGCTGCTGCTGGTTGGACCATTTTTATTGGTGTGGTTATTTTATCTATGAAATTGTGTTTATTCTATGTCGGTTGCTTAAATTTTGTGTTCATGACTGTTTATCGCCAAATTGTTCTCATAGTGGTAAGTGTGTAATCTATATTCCACTTGTTCTGGTCATGGTTACATTCATTAGGACAGCTATTGTGAGTGCAATAGTGCCATAGGACTCTTTGCGGAGTGTTAGTATGGGCTGTTTGTGTGGGGTGAATATTTGAGGCAGTTATGGTACTAAATAAGGGGTTCATTTGATGACTTTTTAAGAACAGTTACTGATGCATTAGGAGCTGCAGCTGTAAGTGTATTTTTGTATTAGTATTGAAACCTCTCTCTCTCTCTCTCCTCCTCTCCCTCTCCTCCCTATCTCTCTCCTCTCCTAGTTCTTCAGCTTTGCAAACATGTTTGGTTTCCATCTTCTTGATTGTTTGGATGCGTCCTGTATTTGTTTTAATTGGGATAGGTGTAAAAACTAAACATTCTAAAACCAAACAGTTCTAACAGAAAGGAAGATATTTTCTATCGCACACTTTTGACGTTATATCATGACAAAATTACAATAATGTAAATTTTTTTTTTTCTTTTGGCGTGTGTGAATCATTTTAGCCATAAATACATGTATTATTTTAAGAAATTAGAGGAATGTGGCTATTTGTTACGGCCACGAGGAGAAGTAAAGGCCAGACGGTAAGTTTTGTTATAATCCACTTGTTGACGACCTAATCGATCTCACTGCTCTTGTATGAACTTTTATACTATTGTTTTCAATTGTGTTCGTGGTAAAGCCAACAAAGGGCACAGAGGAAAGGACTTTAACCTGAATCGTGTATACAATATCTACATATAAATAACTTTATATAATATTGTGCATCAACAATAGTCCTCACATACTGTATTACATGAATAAATTTGTTCTCTCTTTCACACATGCACACACACTAATATGTACTCTTTCTCTCTCTCTCACTTAAGTTCTACGGAGCAATGAATTCGCCATCTTCACGAAAAAGAAAACTCTTCTTCGATCAGGTTCAGATCCTGTTCTGCTAGTTCTAGCACTCGCTCGTGATACCAAGAAATGACAGATATTGCCAGTGATCATCATGATGAGTTCAGCAGGGGCTGTAACAAAATTAGACCGTTACGAAATCATAGAAGACCCTCCCTCCAAGCATCAACAATTAATCAAAAGACGACGAAGAACCACATGGACAGGTAGAGACCATTATATGTGCGCATGAGAGTAACATTATCTAGGTACAACAAAGTACCCACAGTAGTCACTCAATTCGACCATATTCAGTAGCTCCCTTACTGCTATCATCCATGATAGAACAAACTACCAGTGCCATAGAAAGGGATAACCCTTCCATAGTAAAGCTAATGTTTGTAACTATACATAATAATAATCTTCTTCTTACCAGGTTAAATTACAAGCTCAATATGAACGAGAAGGTTTCCAATATGGATTTTAGGGACTGCCCCAATCAGTCTGAGAATATCCATCGATGGGCGTTTCTCAATGTCTATGATAGAAGAGGATGAAGATGGATTTGTCTCTGTTGAGGGCTGTGTGTGTGACTCCCAGGGCTGATTCAGGGAATGGATGAGTGGTTAGCCCCTGTCCTTACATTTATATGTACCCTAAACTACCAATACATATCGTGAAATGAGTTTGATATTATAATTACTATAATGATTTAACATAACACTTTATGGTACTAAATACATGTAATTTTCTGGCATCTGCTATATCTCAGTAGCAAACATGATTTGCAAATAAATGCTGACATTTTACAAACACATCTCAACTTATAGTATTCTCCTTGAAGTGCAGTAACTCATAGACCCAATCAGATTTCTTTTAGATAGTAGTTTGTTATTAGTTGTTTGTTTGTTTGTATTGTAATTAGAGTCATATACTATTGTTTCATGTTACATTCAGGCTCTTGGAATAGTACTGATATGTCTCCAGCAAAAGCATTAACAATGTGTACTAAGTATGTATTGAAACCGTTATAATGCCTTTTTGAAAGTGGTATGTATCTGTCCATTTTTTTAACCTTTAATCTATCAGTACATTCATTAACCCATCCATCTATTCATTTATCCATCAGTATTTATTTATCCATTTACTCCAGATTGGTTGCGTAGTTTCCCGGTCTCAACACTGTGGATGAATACGTCCTTGTATAAAAGAGTTTGTAATGTTATCTACCTACATTTATCTCTTAATGTTGGTGTTTACTTCAATAAAGTCAGATTGGCTCTGTTTTTCAAGAAAACTAAAGTATGATAAATTTTTAAACCCATGCCTCCATTTATTTTCATACGCACAGGCCACACCTCCACGTTCTTTTGATAATGAATAATCGATATTACGTGTATTGTCATGTATGTCGAGAATGTTTAATATCTGGTACTGTTTTGGGCGATTTATTATACTTGTCGCTTATCTCTGGGGGCTTTTTTTATATATTCCGTTTTAGTGAAAAAGGAACATCTATCAAGACTCATGCAAACAGTTAGTCCATGTATCTTCCGTATGTTAGTAGATAGAGAGATATTATTGTCATTGTAAATTCTTTTAGGTCTTTCTCAGTCTAATACAAAACTTGTACGAACTCACAGAAACATTTAGTTCTAGTTCTGTTGTAAGTTAATTTATTTGTTGTAGCTAAAATAAAACTCAATGATTTCATTATATATAGAAACATTTTAAAAATGGTTGCGGTGTGGGTAGGTTTTCAACATGACAAGGTCTTTCGAAATATTGGCATAAGGACTTGAGAGAAAATAATACTTTCATTGGACTGGTTCTTGAGAGATTATGACGACCCTTCATCTCGTGTTGTAAGTACGGAAGTAGCAAGTGGCTGAGAATATAGGAAATACAATTAAAATTATAATATATATGTATTAAACTTATTGTATCTATTGTGTAAAAAACAGACTATTTCATGTTCTCACTCTAAACTATAGTTCTATGGTGTTGGGTTAACAAAGTCATGTGATTCCAAATGTACAAAATAGGTATTGTTATTTTGCCAAAAACCCCTTATAATTATCAATCGTATCTTCAATATATGAATTTATTTTTGCAGTTAAAATGCTGTAGTATGTATAATTGTAACGAACGATAAAAAATTTGTTTACCTTTTTTTTTTAATTGCAAAAAAATTTAATCTACTTTATAAAAAGGGCTGCTGTAAATTAAATTTTGTACCATTCTTTTCTCGCTTGTATAAGCTTTAAAACTATCAGAAGAAAAGTTACAGGCAGTCTTCATGACTGTCTAGTTGTTCTATCTTTCTTGGGTTCTTGTTCTTTGATTATTATATATTGTTTGTAGTTATCAAACTAGGTCACTCAATGTCCAGCTTATACATTTTTTCAGAAATCTTAAAGAAAAAGTTCGTACTAAAGCCTTCTTGCTAGGCTATGCAGTAAAGGTATGATCTGTCATTCTACTGAAAATGATCCTTTTTAGTTTATTTTAGGTCTTTTCCTCATGACAGGAGATTTTTCATGTCAACGAATATTTAAGAGTTCTCAATGGTTACACTGGCCAAGTGGACTAGTATCATACTCTTCATCTTCATTTCAGGGTTTGGTCTTCTGTGAGTCAAAGTAGCTGTATTATTTTTATATCTTAATCTATCTAGATTATCGAAGATCTAATGAAGTGACAGCTAATGAACATTTTGGTATTGTTGTTGAATACTTAATATAATACAATGGCTATCAGCCACATTGTTTTGCTCATACAAAGTCAGTGCTATATAACTAGTGTAAAACTAAAAAGTATATAATACTTTAGTTCAACCAGATTAACGGCTGAATGTGAATGGGTTAGGGGAAACTTGGCGCGGAGATTGGAGCTCGTCCTTTTGTTACTCAGCACGCCCCCCCCAAACTTGTATTGAATCCTTTGGTCTGTCTACTAATGCAAACCAATTACAAGGTACAGCTGGACTCATTGGGGAAAGCATTAGTAATGGGCTTCCATTGATATAAATAATAAAATAACAATTAAATAATAGGACAGGCCAGCCAATAATTTTAAGTTATTTTGTGTAACTTTTGATTTGATTGAATACATAGCTAGTTATTATAAAATTTGCGTGTGTATTTTCCTGGTAGGTGTGTGTGGTCAATGGTATAGCACACACTTTCAGAGTTTTATTAGTAGATCTATATTGATTAGTAGACTATGTTCTCTCTCATTAGACTAAATTGGCAATTCATCCCAATGTATCCCTCGTTTAGGTTGGGTTTGTGTTCATAATCGGTCTAATATTGAACACTTGATATGGATTTACACAATTTCAATTTGCTTCGTCTGGATATAAAAGAGAGACCAAACTACCTTATTTGAGTTTGAATTTTGTATGGTTACTCAAAAGTCACGTTTTAATTTTTTAAGTTTGTATAAAGTGTTCATGTCAATGTATTTTAGTATCTACATACATGACAAATTTTTACAAGTTTAAGATTATTTGTATATGTTTTTGTTATGTGTAATGTTTAAAGAAGGTACAAGAGTAAAGAAACCAATATGTATAGACAGAGATAATCAACTTCAATATTTCATGACCACGATGTCTCGCCGGCCATCATCTCTATAAAAACACAAACAAATAAACATTGCACTATACAATAGTAGTCAAAACTTTACACAAACTTGTGAATGACAATCATATTTATAAACATATCAAAGCCATTACTATACTGTCACTAAGAGAGTGTCACCCAAATCTAGGAATCTTCATACCTTATAATCCATTCTTAAAGATATGTATCCAAACTATACTAGATATTCACATACCTGTAACCTGGACTAGCGTCGCTCATCATAGTATGGGATCCGTCTCTATAGTAGTATTAACTGTTATCAAAACCATAAATATACTCACTTCTATTAACCTGGGACTACGCGCTCATCATAGTATGGGCTCCTGTCTCGTAGTTTATAAACAATTAAAATTTAGTACTGATATCTACTTACCTATAACCTGGACTACGTGCTCATCATAGGGGGCTTTTATCTCTATAAGAATTATTAAACATAATAATTATATCAAAGAGTCAATTAATTACCTGTACTAGGGGACTACGTTCGTTCTGGAACTTCTGCCCTCTAGATATAAATAACATACTTAAATGAAAACTAAATTACTTTCACTTTACTTATCATCATGATGATCCTCGGTAATCCCTTTTATTTCTATTTCTTCCACCTCGACCATAACTAGGGACATGTCACATGACACAAGTAAAATGCCAAATGACTCACCATAATCTCGTCCACCATCTCGATCTCTTTTAGGCTACAGGGATAAAGAGAAGAATATTTAAAGACGAGTATATCCATTTTAGGGAGACAAGCAGATATAATGACAATCACACCATATCATTGTTCATCTTCTCACTTTATGTCTTATTGCCATGAGACCATTCTACAATAATACGTGATCCTAATATCTCTGTACCATGTTCATTCTGCAATGCATCCTTTGAAGATAAATATATGTTAATATTAAATGTCTAAACCACTTATTAAACTATAGCAATCAACTAGATTTGTAACAATAGACCTGTGGCATACACAATCTTAGCATAAACTTTATAGATGTTATAAATTCCATATAAACATTAACTTGTGCATTTGAATAGCCTACTAACAAATATTATTACAAGTACCACGTTAAACAATACTAACTGATTACGTATAATCAATAGTTAATAGTGTCTACATTACTGTTGGTTAGTGAGTATCCATTATCATGTGTAGGGCACTAACATAAAAGTGGGTGTGGTTTAGGCTAATGGGAGCATGATGGTCGAGTGGCAACATCTGGAGATAGTAGTGGAAGAGGTAGCACTCATGTTGGTCAAACTGGTTAAAAATGGTCAACCAGTTTTTACATGACAAAACATTTACAAGTTAGATGAACTGCTTGTATCCCAGAATAAGGATATGGTAAGATGGGTAAGTATAGGGGTGGGCTTAGAGTGCAAAGCCAGTACTTAGTGGTAGCTTCCCTTTAAGTATCAATGAACAAATGGACACATAACAGTGGGAATGGACAAATAAAAGATATACCTCAGCATCTCGTTTGTCTTCATACTCAATAAAGCCATAAGCTGAATGGAATAATAATATCTATTGAGGGAGCTCTAACAGACTTACCCATTTTCATTCCTTTGGTGAAACAATAGGATAATTTGAAAAGAACATAGAGCACGGACACACAAAAGTGAATTACCTTGTTTCACATCACAGCGATTCATCTTGCCATATCGATAGAAAATATCTTCCAAGTCTTTAGAACGACAACCAAGAGGTAAACTAACGACCAATAAAAAGCTGGTGAGAGAGCTGGACATACTGTCCTCTCAAGCTGTAGACAGTTAACGGACATAAACGGAAACCCGTAATCGACTTAAACATGTTGAAAATCGGTTATTTTAAAAGTTATTTTTGAACGTTGGGTGAAAAATGCGCAATAGTATAAGAGTTAGTGCAACAACAATTGTAAGCAAAAACAAATGTCATAGAGATACATGTTATCAACTGTTCTAACTGTATTATATTAAATAAATGTATCATTCATTTCTTCTTTATCAGTCTAAGAAAACACCTTCCAGGCTCACCAATATACCTTATAACTTCATCAACATAAGAAGCCGCTTTTTTACCAATAATTCTTCCAAGTATTCTTCCCAATATTGTTCTCGCACGTTCATCATCAATAGGAATCTCCTGATTAGAAGGATGGTGATCCTGCTCAGGTTCCAAAGGCTCTTCTTTTTGTATCTTCTATCTGAGTAGATCTAGTAGGAACATTAAGTTTACTAGCAGTGTTATCTTTACTTATATATTATCATCTTGTTTTGTAGTATCTAATTTGTATTTCCTTCTCTCTCCATCTGAACTTCTTTCCCATTTTTGATGACTTGTTCAACTTCCATACTGTCTTTGCTCTCCACAGTGATACCACTTTCTTTGTCATCATCTCTTTGCTTTTAATATACTTTCTTTACCTGTTACACCTTTATGATCTCATCATCTTCTGTGTGTCATTTATGGTGTAGAGAAGGAGTAGATTCTTCTGACTCAATTTGGTGATAGTGAAAGAGTGGGTTCTTCCAACGGCAATTGGCAGTAGAGAGGGAGTGGGTTCTCTCCAACTCAATTGGTGTGGTAGAAAAGGAGTGGGTTCTTCTGACTCAAATGGTGGTAGAAAAGGAGTGGGTTCTTCTGACTCAAATGGTGGTAGAAAAGGAATGGGTTCTTCTGACTCAAATGGTGGTAGCAGAGGTGATGTTGAACTATTACCAGGCTATTCCTAACAACCTAACAAATAAAGACAATCCTAATAATTTAGATGTTATTATTACTTTTAAATTATGGTTCATAACAATAATAGCCTGAGCAAACAGCATGACATACTGGTCAAAGGGGTAGTGTAAAATGTAGTATGAAAATCTCTACATATTGGTTATACACTAAGATATTAAACCAGTATTGCTACACTGTCATTGTTACTAATTTACTATCATGACAAATTTGTCAATTGCCCTTCCTTTGAGGCTTCTATTTAGGGATGTCATTGATACCATTCTTACTTTGGTCTAGTTGAGATGTTTTGTTTCAGTGTCACATCTCATGTATTTTGTATGAATATTTGATAGCACTATATGTAATCATGTTTCAAAGCTTCTAGTTGACTTCATTCTATATTTGTTCAAAACTTTTTATCAATTTTCCAATCTTCAACACATCAGTGTTTTACTGTGATATCAGCCTCTTCAAAACATTTATTATCTCTGTATTTATTGTTGTAAATGCATATTAAGGACACTATAGCTAATAGAAATGTGGTTTTGTTACTGTGCTATAAGTTTTACAATAAAAGGTCATTAAGCCAAAACCTGTGTTGCTGGTGTGGGTTTCTTGATTCCATACAAGTTCTAAATAATAAAGAAAAAAAACAATATTATAACACATATATTACTTTTGTCTCACCTGTGTTTTATCTTTAACTGCTACCATACGATTATAGTTAACCTGAAGAAATAGCTTTGTGTCCTTTACTCTTAACAACAGGCATCCCAAAACCAGATAAACCATTTGTCTCGATCAGGAAGCTCAAAGGCTGGAAATTCACAGCAGTTTTTCCTGTAGTCTCCAGTAGTACTCACAGGAATTTCTTCAGCAATACTCGGACTTACGCCTACGACAGACACCAGAAAATCTTTTAGTTCCTCCTTCCATAACTTCAGTCGATGTTCAAATCTCTGTTTGAGCAACATTTTTATATGACCATCCAAATCAGAGGCAGTGTCAATATCTCTGTCATCTTTCCTAAACAATCTTCCTTGTTAGCAAATGTAAGAACAAACACTGCATAATTCCAGAACTCTTCTCCAAATGCCTTTGTGAGCTTTTGCATTGCAGTTCGTATCAGCATTAGTCAGACGAGTATTAGTCATCTAGTACAGTAAAGAACTAAACTGAGATGTTTACACTTGTCCTTTCATGTCTTGAATGTATTCCTCCTCATTTACTGTCCCATCTTGAAGACCAGGAGAGTCAAACACTGTTACAGGAACATCTTGAATAGTCAACAGAATAATTCTGTAACTTCTGCAGTACACCGTTTGGCACCAGCTCCTTCAGCAAAAAGCAGCAACTTGAGCTCCCAGGATACCATTGATAAGTGTAGATTTTTCCCTGGCCTGTTTTCCAGTAACAAGTATTCTAAGCTCTTGCTGACATGACCAGGCTTAAGTAGCATAAGTTCAGTGGCCTTAATTGCATCTTGTGTAAGCTCCTGAAATGTTTTCTTTTTAAGAATTTTAGTTACAATACCCCTGGAAGGCAGATAGCAGCCAGTTGACTTAAAATACGAACATTAAGGGTATGCTCTTCAGGGATCAATGCTCTTAGTTCTTTCTCAACACAGTCGATTGTCTCTTGCTCAAGGCCATAAATTTTGAAAGTGACTTCATTTTTCTTTAAAGGCACTTTTCGTGGAAGGACGGTAAGCATTTCTGAACGAGGTGGTCGCTTTATCTTTTTCCTAAAATCATTGCTAAGAACTTTGAAGTCACTATCTTGGTCAACAACAAAGTGAAAACCATGTAATGGAGCCTGGATTATTGACATGAAATGACACTACGACTTTCGTCAAAAACTACTGGAGTAGTCTTCACGTGTTAGGTAACCAAGGTTAGCAGCCCCAAGACAGGGGATAGCGATAGATTGGATGCCCTTAGCTTTGATTTTTTTAAGAATGTTCTGAATAGCTTCTTTAAAATGCTATAAAAAAGAAAAATCAACTGAAGGTTACATATACATACATATCAGTATATGATAATAAAAGGAACAAAATCGAGATACCAGTGGTCCAGAGGTATACTTGTTTATTTTTAGGTTAACAATTAAGTCATGTGTTATAACTCAAGCTATGTATTAGCTAGAAAAGCCTAAGAAAATGGTTTATACTATTAAGTAAGTCTTACAACTCTAAACTTTAACATTAAAATGGCTAGAGTGCTAGCTACTGAGGATTATCATAAAGTAGAAATTCCATGTAAAGCATTAAGTCAACTGTATTCTACCACATAACATGTCACATAAAATTACATAACTAATGATCACATAAGTGTTCACTAAAAGCAAATAAATTTTAGAAATAGTGGTAAATGTCTTAAAGAGCAAAGTAGGAGAGACTAAGAAGGAAAAAAACTGTGAGAAACTGAGAGTTCAATACACCTACAAATGAGACCATGCCATTAAAGTAGGTTGATGACTTATTCATATCAGTATTATAGAAATTCCTCAAAAACTGTCATCAAATTTAAATCAGACAGAGTATAGTATCGTATAGAAAAAAATTCATTTATTAGTTGTTTCAACTGTACATGCAGTAAGTCAGTAAATTCCTGAAACTGGTCAAACAAATATGCTATATACATAAATTTACTCATTTCCACTACCCTCATGGAATCTGCATCATCATATTTTGGTAGAGCTACATGATAAATAGCTTTAGCTCTAGTATTATAAGCAGATGTTACTACTATTTGACCAGGTTAAAGCTTTCCTAAGGTGCTAATGTGTGTTTGAACTTCATCTAGGAGCTTTTTTGGCCACAAATCTTGTTAATTGAGGAGATAAATCAAAGGTTAAGGTGACAGAATTGACAATAACATCAACTAAAAGGTCAAAAGAAATTGATAAAATTGTAAGAGTGCACAGACACTTCCTTTACTTTCTATTGCAAGATCTTGCACAACATATCAGAAGGAATCTTAGCATGTATATACCAAAATATATTAGTATATATACACATACTATATATCACAATTCAGAGCTCTATATGCATTATATAAATCTGTCACAATCAACAAAGAAACTCAAGTTGTAACACCTCCCAAAACAACCATATAAATTTATGTACAAGTGTAGTTATGCTATCTCGTCCATTTTAATTATAGTAATCCTATTCTTATTATCTATGAATATGGTGATATGATACTGGCATTAACTAATTGGATATGATTCATACATTAAAATTTTCTTTGAAAATGGAAGCAATGTAGGGATGATTTAGTATTAGGTATATACAAAGAAATGAGAGAACCTGTTCATTTTTGGGTAAATATATTCAGTGCTCTTTGCAAAATCTATTTCATTGGACAACCCAAAACCATTCCTAAATAGCCAGTAGTCTGCCTGATACTAACTGTGGTGAAATGTCACAGAGAATATAGTAATAAATATATCCCTGTACTCATAGTACATAATCATCATATAAACGTGTTGGTGCTATTGCAATAACACTAACCTCTAAATCTAAAATATTTCCCTTAGAGATTTGGACAACCTCCGTTAGATTACTAGTACTTCCATGTTTTTGTAAAGGTTGAGTTGTGTTGACAAGAGTGGTCGGCTCACTGAAAAAACTATAGCCTAAATCTTTCATCTTCTCTAGAAAGACATGCTTATGTTTGTATCTTTAATGAAGATCGTGACAGAAAGATTACTATGCACAAAATTGACTTGCTAATACATTCAGAACAGCTTGAGCGAATCAGCAACTGATAGTTAACTGGAGGAGGAGCAATAATGATTTCTTTATTACATTACAGACGACATGATTAAAGAACGGTTCTAGAGCCCTAGGTCATAACATCAAGCGGTCTCGAAGCATCTGTTAAATGAGCAACGAAACATGGTAACACGTCTGATTACCATTAGAAAAAATGACTGTTTTCATACCGAGTGTACTTCATGCTCATAGCCAGTTGGCTGTGTCATTGTGATCTCGTTATCAGGATAAAAATTACAGGGGCATCACAGTCATTCTTGTTAAAGTCTCCACTGTAGACAGTGAAATGCAATCCATCACGAGATGTTGCTTCAATAAGACAACATGGCAACATTTGAGTAATGTTTTGATATTTGAGGGTCACCCCAAGTGGTTGAGTTTGCCTCCACAAACTTATACTTGATAGCTATTTTGTGAGTGGACTCCAATTCTCGACATTTTGCATCAATGTTTTTCCCTGATGATTGATACTGACCAGGGTCAGGTTGTAGTGAGATCGTCTTCATTAAAACCTCATCAAACAACTCTTCTAACCTTCCTTTAATGTTGTCAAGTGATTAACTTCACCTTTAAGAGTAATGACAATTTTGTCACTATAAGAATCTTTCATTGGCTCTTTCAAAAGCAAAATCACTTTCTTTTGCGTGCTAATTGTTGGAGTTTTTCATACTTGCTATGTTGTTGTTTCATTATCACCTGCCCATTTCCATTTTCTACTGGAAACTTCTCCTCAACTTCATTAGAGTGAGCTAAAAAAGGAAAGGATATAAAATAAGTACAGCAAGGTAAAGAGAAGTTTGCATGCAAATCTTGCTAAGATTGTTCTGGACCATGTGTAGTATGTCTATCAATTTACACTGCACACATCGACACAATTTCTGGAATGATTTTTTCAGTATATCAGTATCAGTATATTTGGTTTAATAGAAGGATAATGAAAGTATTATAAAAGTACAGACAGTGTGGTCACTTGTCAAAATAGACTTTGTTTTCACACAAAAATTAAGGTTTCCAGGCTTTATTATAAACTGTATCTAAACAATCATAGAAGATTCTTGTCAGTGTCTACTTCCTTAAATCAATTACAATATTAATGTTATTGCACCTCCCTAAATCCCTTCCTGAATCATTATATTCTAACCTATTACTAAACTATTACTATTCATTGTCTAGAAATAAACAATTTATCTGTAGAAAGTATTCATTACCAGAATACTCTTAGATTGTTGATTGTCCTCCAATTAGCAATAGGTGGGCATGTTTTTTAATAATATTCATTGAAGTATGGGGTGGCTGCAATAAATGTAGTTTATATAACCACCTGTGTAAAGCTTTCATAACACATAGCTCTGTATTATTAAACAACATTCAATGTTGTGACACAGGAGACATGTTTCATAGTCTCATTCCCAGATTTACATACATGTGAAAAAAAAATATCTGGTAACTTGATTGGTGTCCTAGCTAAGGGAATATCTACCATATCTATTTCAGTTTGTGTGTAGGTCTGGGGACAAGACCTAACCATGATTATGTTGTATTGAATACTCTATCTATTTAGTCCTTACAGTTTTGGTTTTCAAATGTTCTTGGAGGAGTTTGGAGGCAGGTACATCAGTTATTGGTACTGATGTACATACAATAGGAAGTCCCCAGAGTCGAGGTGGTGGCTGAATCATTACCTTTGTCACTCCTAGATATTATAAACACCATAGTTAAAAAAGAGACTGATAAATAATATAAATAATGTAAATATATAAATAATAGAAAATACAAGGTAGCTGTAGATGTTACCAATAACATGATCATTAATTTTAAATAGAGTTTCTAAAAATTTGATTAATTAGATATCTAATTCAGAGATGATGCTTACTAAGACTGTAAACTAGTTTATAATGTCAATAAATGCAACTAAAGCACTATCATTATGCCAAGGAAGTGACCTCTAATCTATTTTAGTTATGGGTCACTTCAATATTGGTATGGCAAGTTATATAACTAAAAAACTTCTAAAAGTTTGGCAAATTAGACTTTCTTATAGTAATTTTAAGGTTGTAAGTAAATTAGAATATTCATTATTCAAATAATTAATTACAATTAAATTAGACACTTTCACAAAATTGATCCTATAGATCATACTAGATAAAAATGTTCGTCTCAAACGGTAAGTTGTGTTTTTAGAAGGAATCATACTGAAAATACACTGATGTTTCAGATATGAGACAGACCTCAATAGATTTGAAAATAATCCTAATAAGACTATCTCATATCCTAAAGTTTGTATCTGCTGTTGGGGCTAGCTGGAAGTTAGAGGAATTCAACAAAATTAGATTATTACAAAAATTTTATAACAGTATTCTAATTTTGGTGAATTTCTCTAATTTGATATTATTTTTAATAATTATGTTGGCAATTTATAGAGGACTTTTATGGATGTTACTTCAAAATATATTATAGAAATAGAATGCCAAGTTTTTATAAATGTTATGTTATAAATACATATATTAATATGATAAAGAGTGAATTAACCTTGTTCATCTGTAAAGGTCTCAAATAGGCAGTGTCCCCTTCCACAACACAATGCTTAATTTGTAAATCATAAGGTTTTTGACTAAAACAAGTCTTAGAGCACTCTTAACTGTATCTTCATTTAGATGTATATGCTTCCAGTAAGGTTCTTCAAAGCATCTGGAGTCCCAAGAGAGATTGGTATCCAATATTTTCATTATCCTCTGTACATGAATAAATGTTTCACTGAATCTGAGGGACTAGAGATAAAAGTCTGAAGTGGGTCTTTCTGTGAAGACAACAGTTTGGGCCTTTTATGAGTATGAGTCTTGTTACAAATATGGAAGATCTGTTAAACAGAAATCTATGGACTATAATATGATTTGATCCATTATAAAGTTCCAATCAATATGGAAATTATAAAGTTATCAAGGCTGTTAGTATAAGAAAATTGTATTACACTATCATCTAGCTAAAAACTGGAGAGTACAGAATACAAAATTTAATTCTTTACAAAAAGAAAGACAAGATCCTTACTCATCCATTAGTTTACCTACAGACAACCAATAATCTTATACAAAATACATGTATACATGTACAATTACATAAAAAACAAATTTATAGCCAAAATTATTTATGTTTAGGTATATTCTTTACCTGCAGAGTATCTAACTCCACCAGGAATAGTACTTCCATCAATCATCTCATCATTGATTGCTTTATCCTTTATATTTTTTGCAATCTCAAAATTATTTCCAAACTGTCTCTAATTCAAGCTATAGGTAGATCATGTGAAACAATAAAACGGGTGTGTCCAAACTATGATACCACTCTTGGTGTAGTTTACATTGCAATCATCAAATGACGAGGGGAAATTGGTGTTTAAGTCTTCGAAATCTAAAATAAATGGATCTATTTATTAGATTTTAATGATCAAAAATTCTGACAATAGAGTACATGATATATTGTTTTACTACATATAATTAGTAATTAATAGCATTACTATACCTAGACAATAAGGCAACAAAGCTTCATATAAATACATAAGTAAAATAAAGTGGGAACACAATATTTTATCGAGTGCACAGAATCCTTATTATGTACATACTCACTCTCATCACTAGCTTTTATAGTTTACTAAAATGGTGCTTCTAGCGAATCTTTTAAACGTTTTTACTCGTTCGACTTCTACGTCCATACACTTCAAGAAGCTTGTTTGATATCTTTCGTTGTGGAACTCCTTCAAGTTGAAGTGTGCACCTCACTGTTGGCGTAGTTACAGGCAAGATTAATGGCCATGAATCAGGTAGTGCTGCTAGTAATCGGAAACGAATTTGATTGGCTAATAGATAACTTGATTGTACAAATATCTATTGCTCGTCTCGTGCTCAAAATCCCAATCGGGTTAAAAAGGCGGAGTGGGCCTCTACGAAACGAGAATATAATTCAGGAATTCTTGCGTACAACTGTATCTTGACGTTAGTCTCGCGTAGCAGCAGGCCCTTCCCTTCCCGAAGGGAGGGTGGCTGTTAGCGAGACTATATTGGACGTTAAGTCAATGCATGAATATTTTTATTCTCTATCGGCAATGTAAATTTAACAACTTATTTATGTCTACTTCCAGTTTGTCAAAATGATCTACAAAATCGTGTGGGTTCTTCAGAAGTAGACTTATTAGGATTTTATATTATTCGTTAAGTGACTTCTATAATAGAAATATAAAGTCTTATAGTAACAATTCCTTATAAGGAAATATAACAACATTTTTAATGACGCCAGCCTGGCATGAGCAAGTTATTTAATTATATGGGTGATGGGTGTGTTCAGTAATCCCTTCATATTGTGTTAATGTTGAACATTAATCATGAACCAAAACCATAAATTGATGTATGTTGGAATAAAGAATGGAATAATTATAACACTGAGATTAAATAATGATGAATTTTAGAATCAATTATAAAGTTATTGCTAATGTTATTATAATTATGAAGAGTGAGTAAAAAGAAAAGCAGATTATGTAATGATAATATTCAAAGAAATAAAATGACAAAGTTTAAACACTCATTTTATAGATGAATAAAGCCATAAAATACAAAAGTAAGTAAACAATGAAAAAATAAATAGCAAAAGTTCAAAGCAGAAGAAAAACTATCAGTAAAATGTGTTTGGGAGGAATTTTTGTACTTTTTTATGTTACCTACATTTACACAAGAAGTAAAGATTATTTTTACAATGATGATGGTCAGAAGGAATACTTATTTGTGGATATAGTAAAAGCTTCGTGTTCCTCCATGCTCACAATGTCTATTTTTCTCTATTATTATAGAGTGTACTCAGATTACTATACAACAATACGATATATAATTTATAATGATTGATTAATAATGATATAGTAATGCATACCTTCAGCATAAAGTATAATTAAGACCTTTTTACTAACAGAAGACAAAACCAATCCCATATGATCTCTTTAAGAAACAGGATAAAAAAGGTTGCCAAGCAGGAATTAAAGTTGATAACACTTAGAATATACATGGTCTCATTGATTATGACCTTTTGCTTATTATGTTTTATAAGTGCTATATCACAGTAAAATAAAAATTAGAGGTTACTTTTAAGCTCTATAAAATGACTACTTATTCATTAAAGTGCTTGAAATAAGACCTTTAAAACAGATACCTCATACAAAGTTATATGTTTCTGTATAAAAGTAATCTTTAAAGCCTGTTAGTTTTAGTTATTTGGTATTAACAGAATAATTCAATAAGCCTACTTAATGGTCAATTATAGTTTGAAAAAAGATGTGAAACAATTACAAACAGTCAGTTTTAGTTATAAACTAATACGCCAAAAAGAGAATAAGTAATTAACTATGTAATGTAAATATGTTACTTTATGAAAGAAGTTTAATAAGCTAGTTTTATAATAACCACCAATGTGATAAAATTAACTTAATATATAATGCAAGTTTTTAAAAATGATCCTCTAGGCTCCCTCCTAAACCCCAACGTGGGTGCAGACGTTGGTTGTTTTTTGTTTCTATTAGCTAGTACAAGAGAAATGTAGGAAGTTAAAAGATCATCCATTTGTAACCTAAAGTAAAAAGAAAGGAATGATTATTTATGTATGAAAATTCCTTTCTTTCTCCACTTATAAAATAAAAATTAGTCTTTTATTGTTACTTACCAGTGTGGTTTCACAAGGAGAGACTTCTCTGTATCCAAACTTCCAATAGTCATGTGGGAAATAGTTGGTACACAGCTCCAGTTGGAGATCATTGTAAAAGGATGAACGGTCAAGAATTTTCTAATAAGGTAATAAAAAGAAACGCATTAAAAATTACAATATAGTTATTGTGATATACCTTGTTGCCAGGAGCACTGAGCATCACCCATTCGTTTTAGACCAATCAGTTAACACAATCTGGTAAGCGTGGCTTGTTGATTGCTAAAGAAGTAGGAAAGAATAATTAAAGGTCTTGTGGTCTTTTCTTTTGCAACAGTATCTTGAATCTTTGTCATATCATTTAAGCTTCCGGCTTCAAAGAAAGGATCCAAATGTTTGCCATCGAGAATTTCAAAGAAACTTATCTTAGCCTTTTGAATTTTAGC
>NW_024534790.1:0-17875 GCF_016097555.1 Gigantopelta aegis
CTTTTTTAATCCCGAAAAAAATTTAGACAAAATATTCCAAAATTATTTTCATAATTTTAAAAAGATATATCAACTAAATATTACAAGTTTAAATGTATTAAATATTGTGCCTTAAAATTTAGCACTAAGGGGCATATTTTGTAATGCTTCCATAAGAATAACCCCAGAACAAAATGCTCCCTTATCTCCTACTTGCTGATATAGAATGGTACTTGTCTAGACTATTGCTGGTTCACAAAATGTGAGCGATTTCATCATTAAGTTCATTGAGATATATCTTGACCACACCCACATCTCTTACGTATGATGATGGTGAGAGTTGTTTTAATGATGAACACCATCGGCCCTTATCATAATCATCAAGAAACATCTCGTTTACTTCTCTCTTCCATTTTGTCGTGACCTCTAAAGAATCATTCATCCTCTGAGACCTGGAGAACTTACAAGGAATTGAACTGGATTTTTAGTGACTTGGGATATCATGTTTTAAAAGTAAGTTGTATCAGTGATATTGTTAAGCATAATTAATACTTGATATTATAAATACAATATTGTTTTGAAGTTCTGTATGAATTTTCCCAGTGCTGTGAAGTGAGCATAGCAGGTTAGTAATTGGTTTTGTCCATTTAATATGGTCTAATGAATCTCTTTTTTAAAGGTACAATTTATTCTCTTTATCAAGAGTTGTATATTTACAAAAACACACAAAAACACTATTATATTAATGTTTTATCTAGACCAAAATCAGCTCTTTCTTGTCTCTCAGTTCATCACTTTTGATCCTATTTATTCATGGTCTCTTTTATAATGACTATATATTTTTATTCTTCTATTCATTAATACTGACTTAATGCATCATGGTGGCTCATGTGTCCTATGGGTCACTCTCGTTTTTCATTTCCAATATTCCTTTATTTCTTTAGCTTTCGTCTTCAAATGTCTTAATTGTTAGCTTTATCTTAGTTATATTAACATATACATGATGTATCCTTAAAACAATCCTGGGAATATTTTTGTTAATATTTTAATTTGGCTTGCTCTTAGTCAAAATGTATTTATAACATGTCCTTTTATATTATATATGTAATGGTAGTGTCTGTGAACTTTTTCGTTATCCCACTCCCACTAGAAAATGTTTGTCGTACTACCTTTTGTAAAGTGGAGATTACTGAAAATAATATGAAGGCCTTTCTCTATCTATCAGGAACCATTAATATGTATCAAATGTATATTGGTAAGTAGTTGTAATCTAACGTACGCCTATTGTTTATAATGTGATGTATAACCCACTTATTGTTACCATGGTAATGATAGGAATAACTCTACCACGAGTGGTACTACAAAACCAACTGACAGTGATAAAAGAAATCTATTAGAGACAATTTGCATTAGATGTTGGATCAATTAGAAATTTCATATTTTACTGACATAGTATACAAAGCTGCTATGTGATAGCACTAACTTTTTTTATCAAGTTCAAAACTATGTCACATATGAGATTATATCCCCCTAACTGAATTCTTCAAGCCACTGATTCATTCAGCAACCATGAATTTAACTAGCATCTATCAGGAGGATGTATTATGGGTTGTGGTTGACTGTGCTTCCATCACAGTTTCAATCAATTTGTAATCACCCTTCTCTTATAAAATCTAATATTTTGTTACAATATTCGCATCTTCAATATAGTAATAAAACAACCTTCTTAGAAAATAGTAATAATCTAGTACTCAAACAAATCTCATGATCACAACTTGCAATCTAATAAATTATGTTATATTCATTTTTTCTATCCACAGATGATCTACCTATTTGGGTTAACTCCTGTTATTATTGGTTTTTATTAAGAGATAATATATATTATTAGAATAGTAGGGTAGCTGTGTATAGAGGGTGATACAGAAAAGATAGAGCAAACATATCTCATCAGAAAAAAAAAAAAAAAAAAAACTCACAAAAAACTATAATATTGGGCTACATTTGAAATCAGGTAAGCATTGCTTATAAGTACATTATATATTGTCATGTGACTTGTTGAGATTACTACTGTGCATGTAAAGTACTAATGTTAACATTTGTTTGTAACTTCTATTAGTCTAATCTCCACCTATCATGTCCCATAGTGAAAGGTAGTCTATGTATCTTTGCTCATTTTCTTGAGACAGGAATAATATACACACTGATCATTACTGTGGCCACAGGAAATCACCATTAATTATTGCCAATGAATATTTGTAATATTACATGTATCTAATAGTAGAGTTACTATTTTTAGACTTGATGGAAAACAGATGTGGGCAGATAAATATCATATTTAAAACACTATGACTTCCTGTCCTGAGAAAATTAGCAAGACTACCTGGGGTAGTGTTCTTGTTAAAGACAATCATTGCATACAATGTGTACATATTATATTATCTTTGATAGTTTTCCATACAATAATAACATAAGATTGACGGAAACAAACCACATCATATACAATATACATATTACTACACGTTCCAAATGATCTTAGGAATGAAATGTACCAGGTTATAAAGTAGTAGTAGTATATTATTAATATAGATCAAAAGACCAGGAATCATATTGGGCTATATAATTATTATAGTAATAGTAACTTTGATAACATGTGTCTACTAGAAAACAATTCATAAGTCAGTTCACAGTTTGATTTGGTAAACATATTGGTATTTGTACAGGAGTTTTATAATAATTGGGTATATAATACAATGATAATATATAATTTTGATATTGTTCATCTTTCCTGTAACACAATTTGGAGATTATACTGATATGGTGAATTTCCATGTAATTGAATTAAGTGGCAGGTGATCTCTCAGGTATTATGTTAACTAACCCTGTACATGTAGCACATCACATACCAGTATTATGTTGATCTAAATATTTTATGTTTTTAGACTACCTTATTGTGTTACACAATATAGTAGATCATGTGACTCACTGGTATAATGTAAAGTGCAAATAGTTTTGCTATAGGCTAGTAAATGCCTACATTTATACAAGTATGTTGATGGTGCAGTTAAAGGAACGTATGAATGTTTCGCGCAAGTTAACATAAATCAAGATAACATATTGTGGCTTTCAAGGTCTTTAAGAGGGAATGACCCCAGGTGGGAAACTACCTACATCTAAAACAGTAGTATTAACTATAAGCAACAATATATTCGTATTCCCTACAATAAATATAAACATACCAGAACACTCTAGTTCTAAAGATATTGACTCAAAAGCAACCGCATAATTCCTAAATGTGACATGTCATCAAAATCTGCACAATACGCTATTTGTATCTACCACTATGGAGACATGGTACTACTTAACTGAGTAATGTGATACCACAAGGAAGAAGGTACCACATCACTTAGTACTAAGGACACATTTGTTGTCTCAAGAGGTAGATGAGGTAAAAGACGTCAAATTTATTTCTTTTATTGCAATAATGCCTTGTGACCACACTATTGTTTACATAATTAGGATTGCTATTTATTTGAATATAATGAATATATTGAATTCTACATATCTACAATGAAACAAGAGTGAATATATGCCTATCATGCATTTAATACTGAGTGCACATCATTACAATTGGATAAAAAATGTAATAAATAGTTTGGTTCTTCTTTTCTCTTGACAATCAATGCAGAGAAGACTGCGCCTTTTCATTTAGTAATTGGATTGCTTTACAAAATCGAAGCACTGTATTTGTAGCTGATCTCTACAACCTTCCAAATTAGTCACTGAATTTCTAACTTCATCTGACCTTCCATTTTAATATGATCAAATGTTCAACTAATGAACAGGCAGTAACATGTATGTTATCAATAGTACTTGCTAGTCTCCTCAACTCTTTTTATACATTTATCATATCGATTGGCAGTCTTTGCAGTGTGATTACAGCATTTATACTCCCTGCCGTCCCACTAGCCCCAGCCACTCCATTCACAATTCACCCCAGTAACAACTATTCCAACAACTGTACCATCCCAGTGTGGTATCCCTGCAATGACTGAGGCTGCCATGCCACCAACACCTACCACACCAGTAGCACTGGCGCTGCCACAGCAGTTTCTATAAGTCCTCCTGCCACTGTACCTCCTCCAGCTTGGAAAAAAAAAATTATTTTTTCTTAGTATCTGTCTCATTTGCTACTTTTTTCACACTCAGCAACATATGTAGTGGTCAATGTTTAAACTTTTCACATTCATCTCGAAAGCCTTGTATTTTTTCTTCACATTCAAGTAGTATTATTTCAAATTTATAAGAAACTCTTCTATGAAACAAATATGCCATTAATTTACATCTCCTTTTATTACTTCTATCACGTATATGTTACTACAATATTGTAAAGCTTCTTCCCCTTTACTTGTAAAACATTAGCATAGCATCGTTAATTGTTCAAAATCATAAGTGAGATCCCTTGCCTTGTGACGTAGTTCTACTCCATGGCTCCCAGCTTTCCCATTTCATCAATAAAACATTGAAGCGTTTTCAGGTTTCCATCACATTTCAGTTCTTTAAAAATGGCCTTGCACATAACAAACCATCTATAACAAGTTACTATTCTTTACTACTTTCTGAGCCATTCTATTTGTCTGTCACTGAGATATCAACCAGGCTACGTAGTTTCTTTTAAGAAGACAACTAGATGATGTAAATCCTATAAATAGTAAACAATGTGTTAGCATAGATGATACATACCTATTTATAGTAGCAATGGGGTTAACTTCCTAATAAAAGAAACTACTTCTTAACACAATTATGTTTGTTAGCGCTATGAATATTTTTTAAAAGTGTAAATGAAAAATTCTAAAAAAGGAAGTAAATGTAGTATAACTACTTCAGTCCTTAAGATGCAAGTAAGATAGTGAGAGATGGACAGTTACTTCATCCCTACATAATAGTATTAGACACAAAAATGAAGAAAGTTAACAGACTACAATTTAGAAATCTACTGATAGTTATAGTGTATATCTTGAGGCTTTTATTTTTTGCCTGTGCTATTTTTATGGATGAGGTAACTGTCACTCTCTCTCTCCCTCTCTTTTTCTCTCTCTCAATAAATAGAGATTTAGGGTTTACAGAACAGTTTTAGTTACTATGTAATATCTTGTTACATTGACACATCACATGAAATCCTTTCGTGCTGTGATATGGGCTATACTTGACAATTCAATATAAAGAGAGGTTTTCTTATAAGCTATCAACATAACCAGGGAGACCTAGATAATTGTTGTATAAAGAACATTCCTAATATTAAGAGTCTGATCCAGCTTTGATGATTCAGACCATTTTTGGTTTTCTGTCAATGCAGCCAAAGGACAATTCAGACTATCCCTACATTGGCATTCAACAAAAAAAAAAAAAAAAAAAAAAAAAAAAAAAAAAAAAAAAAAATCACACTCTATTTTGTTGTAATTAGAGAATGGTTTTTTTTGAAAAAACATTCTTAGTATAATGTTTTATATATTAAAGTATATACAGACATATCTATGATAGTTTTTTGTTTTAGAAAATGACGTTCTTTATAAGCATCGATACAGAGTACAATGCCTTTCCCTTTCCATGGAACACTAATGTAGATTGTTTCACATATTCTATTGCATCTTGATAAGCTTTCGAATGCTTACAGTCTTAATGACAACACTGTCTTGATCAACGTGATCCTCATCCTTTCTGCAGTACCAGTTTGTTTCCACTGTACCAGTCATTTTCATTCTCCTAAATGCTCCAGAACAACACACACGTGCATATATATATATATATATATATATAAATATATTATATAAGTACTGAAAAAGGAGCGCTACTCATATCATAATAATAGCTGGATATTGTTCAATAAATTAATTTTTTGCTGATACATCATTTTCATCAATCTAACACATCATTGTTTGATGCATTAAATTTGTATGTGGTCATTTAGAGTACAAGATAGATGAGATGATGACATAGGAATATCACACTGTTTTATTTTTTTTTCATGTAAATAATCTTAGTTTAAATCAATGGGTGCTATGCCTTTACATGACTGCTGTTACTGTAAATTTATGATAGTACAATGATACACAATATTCTTTGTTAGTAAAGCCTAAAAAAGAAGGATGCTTACATTACAAGATCAAATTAATAGTGTTTTTTACCTCAGGGGCTGTCCACTTTATAGAATTAAGTCATTTTTGAGCTACATTAACTGTAATTTCAATTCAAACAGTATATTGTTTTAAATACCTTTTCAATGTCACTTAAATGATTATTAAAATAACCAATCCATTTTGACAATGTGGTCAGCCATTTTCATATTGTCTTCAATGACTGACAGAAGTCAAGTAAATGTATTGTTTTGTATGCCAAAATCAGAATTTTTATTATTCTTTTGATATTAATATCTAAGTATTCATATACATAGCTATTATTAGTGTTAATGACAACAATTAATTTGAATGAATTCTTGTAGCTTGTCCTCTCTCGTTGAATATGTTGTTTGGGGAAGCAGTAGTTTGTAAAACGACAGTCTCCCTGTGTATTTTGTGTAGATTCTTATAAACAGCATCTTTCTGTTTTTTTTGCGATTAGCTTCCTTCAAATACTTGACTGTATAGTCAAAGACCAATCAACTTCCACTTTTAACTGATTTATAATCTTTTCAATAGTGAACAGACAGCATGATGTAATTTGGTCAAAAGCTTGTTTTAATTTGTCGAAGTGCTTTTGCAAATTTTATGATACTTAGATGCCCATAACTCCAGTGGCAACAGCAGTTGCAACTCCTGCGCTCCAGCCTCACCAGCAACAACTATGCCTGTAATTTTTTTAGTCCAACCACTGTACCGACACAAATGTGAATACTCCTGCAACTACTTGAGGCAGCAACACCAGCTCTCAGCAACAAGACCACCACCAACACCACTGCTGCTAGTAGTCCTGCTGCAGCTGCACCTCCTCCAACTTGTGTTCTTTGTTCTCTTGCAGTCTGCTAGTTCAGCTTGTCTGCTATTTGCATTGACTGCAATTGTTTGTAAGCATTTCTTTGGACATTTATACAATGCTCGTCAAACATTTGGTATGTTTCTTCACAATCTCCCATTTTTTTTGTGTTTAAAATATCCGTGAGAAAATTCTCTACACAATCGAATTTTGTGTTTCTTAACCTTTTCCTTTTATTGTCTCAATTTCATCTTCACTGCAGTGCTCCGACTACTCTTCTACTTCTACTTACGAAGGCATTGGCAAGGCTTGCTGCCATTATGAATTCAACCTCCAATCTGATGCATATGTCTTAATTTGTTGCATCTTTACTTTCCAAGTTCTTCATATCCTTAATAGTAGAGTCATCTATAACTAGTTGGGATACCTTCTGTTTTCAATTCTGCTACTTGTTGTTTGCTTGTCTGTAAATTCTGTAGCATGAGTGAGATCACTGAGCAACGTCACGTCCTAGTATCTTCATCAGCCATTCTACTGATTGATTTTATACACTCCAGGAACTTTATACATAACTACTGTTTGTCATAACTTGTATATGAATGTAATGTCTATTTTTTAGTTATCCCAGGAACTTCACAAGTTCTATCGTAAAACGTTTTGTCCTAATTGTATGATGTAATGTCTATTTTTAGTTACTGAGGAATGTATATACATGTTGACCATCATTATTTTGACATAACTAAACAAAAGTTATTCATTGCCATACATACTTATTACTTAGTAACAGATGTATCACTACAATTAAATCATTATCTAATTCATTTAATGACTCAACATAATGTCAACAAACACATAGTATGTTCTTAACTAATATATATCATATTTGTTTAGTGATATTGATCTTATTGATAATCTTGTGATCCTATTTCTGATTATATTAACACTATGGTCTCCAGCGTTTATTTTGTTATTGGCAGGGTTCATTTAGAAAATGGACAAGGGGGGACAAAATATAACTTCAAGAAAATTTGGGGGGGGCAAATGGACTGTGGTGCAACAGCACATCTCTAGGGGAGTCTGGAGGCACGTCCCCAGAAATTTTCTGAATTTTAGACCCTCTGAGATCGCTTCTCTTGGCCCATTTTCATACCAGTTGTGGTTTTCAAATGACATGATGAGAACCATATTTTCTGGTGCTGATAAGACACTTAACACACCTATAGACCAAGTTTATACTGTGCTGATAAGGCATTTTTAGGAGTAATTTAGCACCTCTAGACTATTGGTGTTTTAGGTTAAAAAACTGTACATACTTCTTGTGTTTAGCCTATGGTTATGCTTATGTTCTGCTATATTCTTGTGTTTGCTCCAGTTTCAGTTGCTTGTATTCATTACATCCAATTACATTCATTACATCCAATATACCCTTGAAAAAATGTGCTAACCTTTTAAATATCTCAGGGGGGGGGGAGGGGCAAGACTCTAGCAAGGGGGGGCCAATGCCCCCCCTGCCCCCCCCCCCCCCCCCCCCCATATGAAACCCTGATTGGCTATAGTTTTTACATATTGGCTTTCAAATGATTTGTGACTGTATTTCAATTTCAATGGTGTTATGATTTTTGCCATGTCATGATATAATACAACTTTTGTGTGCTCTTATTTCTTATAAATTATAGACTATAATGGTGGTGGCAATAATTAGTCTAATGCATAGTACACTCTGTAAATTATTTAAAGTGAAATATTTTTCTAAAATTGTGACTAATTTTTAGACTAAATTACCTCTCTCCAGTTATTATTGGCACATATTTGACTATTTGTCATTTTATTGTCTTTTGTTTAAATAAGTGTAGATATGCTTTAACTGTATCTTATTGTTACCACTTGACATAAAATGTAATATATATTTCTAATGTGACATGCCCAACAAAACCCGCAAAATTATCTATTTGTATCTACACTATGGGAGACCGGTAATATTTATTAGTAATGTGATGATACAAGGAAATCGTGACCACATCACTTATACTAAGGACACTCTTGTTTGTCTCAAAAGAGGTAATGAGGTAAAAGACAGCCAAATTATCTCTTTATTGCCAATAATGCCTTGTGACCCCGACCCTATTGTTTAGCATAAAATGTGAATGCTATTATTTGAAATTAATAATTAGATATTGAATTCTCCATATATACAATGGAGGTGAATTATGCTGTCATACATTTAAATACTGAGTGCACCATATAACAAATGTGGATAAAAATGATGTAATAAAGTTTTGTTCTTTCTTTTGACAATCAATGCAGAAAAGACTGTGCCTTCTCATTAGTAACTGATTGCTTTACAAATTGAAGCACGTGTATTGTAGCTGGACACTACAACCTTCCCAAATTAGTCACTGAATCTCTAAGTTTCGTTTTACTTTCCATTTTAATATGATCAAATGTTCAACTAATGACAGTCAGTAACATGTACATTATCCATAGTACTTGCTAGGCCCCCTCAGCTCTTTTATACATTTATACATATCGATTGGCAGTCTGTCAGTGATTACAGCAAGTTATAACTCCAGCCGCCCACTATCCCCATCCACTCCACACAAGTCACACCAGTAGCAACTAGTCCAACAATTGTACCAACACCAAGTGTGTGGGTATCCCTTCAATGACTGAGGCGTAGCAATGCCCCCAACACCTATCACACCAGTGGCACTGCCCCAACGCAGTTGCTAGAAGTCTCGCCTGCTACTGTACTCCTCCAGCTTGAATTAATTTTTTCTTAGTATCTGTCTCATTTGCGTTACTTTTTCACACTCAGCAACGTATATAGTGGTACAATTTTTAAACATTTCACATTCATCTCGAAAACGGCCTGGTATTTTTCTTCACCATTCAAGTAGTATTTATTGTCAAATTTATAAGAACCTCTTCTAAGGAAACAAATATGCCATTAATTACATCTCCTTTGCTTATAACTTCTATCACGTATATGTTACTGCAATATTGTAAAGCTTCTTTCCACTTTACTTATAAAAACATTAGCATAGCATCGTAATTGTTTTCAAAATCAAAGTGAGATCCCTTGCCTTGTGACGTAGTTTCACTACCGTGGCTCCCCAGCTTTCCATTTCATCAATAAAACATTGAAGCAGTTTCATTCCATCACATTCAGTTCTTGTAAAAGTGGCCTTGCAATACAAAACCATCTATAACAAAGTTAATGTTTTTTCTTCACTACTTTCTGAGCCATTCTATTTGTCTGTCACTGAGATACAACTAGGCTAGCGTAGTTCTTTATAAGAAGGCAACATAGCTTGATGTAATACCTATAAATAGTAACAATGTGGTTAGCATGGATGATACAATACCTATTTATAGTAGCAATGGGGTTAACTTCCTAATAAAAAGGAACTAGTCCTAACCACAATTATGTTTGTAGCGCTATGAATAATGTGTATAAAAGAAGTAATGAAAAAATTCTAAAAATGGAAGTAAATGTAGTAATAACTAATGTCATCCTATAGTAGAGATGACAGTTACTTCATCCCTACATAATAGTATATAGACACAAAAATGAAAGAAAGTTAAGAGACTACAATAGTTACAGTGTATTATGACGATTCTTTTTTTTTGCCGTGCTTATTTTATAGGATGATTAAACTGTCATCTCTCTCTCCCTCTCTTTTTCTCTCTCTCAATAAATAGAGATTTTAGGGTTTACAGAACAGTTTTAGTTAGTTATATGTAATATCTTGTTACATTGGACACATCACATGAATCCTTTGTGCTGGATATGGGCTATACTTGACAATTCAATATAAAGAGAGGTTTTCTTATAAAGCTATCAACATAACCCAGACGGAGACCTAGATACTTGTTGTATAAAGAAACATTTCATAATATAACGAGTCTGATCAGCTTTCTTTGATGATACATTATTGTTTTCTGTCAATGCAGCTCAAAGGACAATTCAGACCATACCCTACATTGCATTCCTATCACACGTCTAATTTTGTTGATAAATTAGAGAATGGTTGTTTTTGAAAAAAACTTCTTGGTATAATTTTTATATTAAGTATATAGCAGACATATATGATAGTTTTTTTTAGAGAAAATGATGTTCTTTATAAGCATTTGATACAAAATACAATGCTTTCCTTTCCATGGAACAACTAATGTAATTGTTTCACATATTATATTGTATCTTGATAAGCTTTCTGAGGTTTACAGTCTTAATGACAGCACCTGGTCTTGATAACGTGATCCTTATCCTTCTGCAGTACCAGTTGTTCCACTGTACAGTCATGGCTACTGTAACAGTCATTTTCATTCTCCTAAATGCTCCAGAAAAAACACACGTGCATATATTATATATATATATATATATATATTATAGAAAGTTCTAAAAGGAGCTACTCATATCATAATAATACTGGATATTTCAATTTTGTGTTACATCATTTTATCAAGTCTAACACATTTGTGATTGATGCATAAATTTTTATGTAGTCCATTTAGATTACAAGATAGATGAGATGATGAAATAGGAATATCCATTGTTTATTTCTATGTAAAATAATCTTAGTTAATCAATGGGTGCTGTGCCTTTACATGACTGCTGTTACTGTAAATTTATGATAGTATATGATACACAATGTTCTCTGTTAGTAAAGCCTAAAAAAGAAGGATGCTTACATTACAAGATCGAAAATTGATAGGGTTTATTACTCGGGGCTGTCCACTTTATAGGAATTAAGTCATTTGTTGAGCTACATTAACTGTAATTCCAAATTCAAAACAGTATTATGTTTTAAATACCTTTTCAATGTAACCTAAATGATACTTACAATAGCCAATCCATTTTTGCCAATGTGGTCAGCCATTTCATACTGTCTTCAATGACTGACAGAAGTCAAGTAAATGTATTGTTTTATGCCAAAATCATATATTTTTATTATTCTTTTGATATTAAATATAAAGATATTCATATACATAGCTATTATTAGGGGTTACGTTTCAGGGAAGTTTCCATGGGTTGTGAAAATACATTCAAAAAATCCCATGGAAAAAGGACACTTAATTATAGCTATGTATATGCAATATCTTTTTTCTGTAATATCAAAGAACAATATAAGATGTAATATAAGATTATTTGGTTTGTAGTTACATATAACATGACAGTGGAAACTTAAGGTCCCAATTAATGTGCTCCGTATTATTTGTTATATAGTTTCTTTCACATGTTAAATACCATTCTTAAGTAAGGACATTCATCACATCCTTTGACCATTATAATCTAGTATAAACTAATATGATGATCAGAAAACTGTGCTGACTCCTCAACATTGCTGATATCATTGTAAAAATTGATTGGTTTGTTTAACTAATTACAGTTGTTATATAGTTTGGCATATTCAAAAATATAAACATATTATTTTGATTGCCTATGTATTATTACAATTGATATTTATTAGCTACATAAGTAGTAGTACAATAGTAATGAAAATAGTATTTTTATGGAGTAAAGTTGTGGTTATCAAAGTGAGTATCTCTTTTTGTTAACATAAGCAAGGTTATTTATAACAATCTGTATTGATGGTATTATCAAACACATCATAAACTATATTTAAATAACCCAATATCATCACAGTCATGTTCTCACTTGTTGGATATTTTTTTAACTTGCAAAATAAATTTAGAACTCCAACCGATAACAAGATAAAAAAAAAATTACAAACATTAATTAGACAACACATTAGGAGACTATTTGTAAAAAGTTTAGTAGTCACCAATACACCTGGAATGAACTCTGTGTAGGCTTGTCCTTCTCTCGTTGAATATGTTGTTTGGAAACAGTCAGTTGTTCAGTAAACAGAACCGTCTCCCTATGTGGAGATCTTTTGTTGTAGATATTCTTATAAACACGCACATCTTTTGTTTTTTTGGGCGATTAGCTTCCCCTTCAAATACTTGACTGTAAAATAGTCAAGACCATCAACTTCCACTTTTAACTGATTTATAATCTTCAATAGTGGAAACAGGCACGCATGATGATGTAATTTGTCAAAAGCTTGTTTATAATTGTCGAAGTGCTTTTGCAATTTTTATGTACTTAAGATTGCAATAACTCCCAGTGGCCAACAGCAGTTAACAACTCCTGCAGCTTCCAGCTCCACCAGCAACATGCTTTATGCCCAGTCCCCCCCCCAGTATTACAGCTATGCCTGTAATTGTTAGTCCAAACAACTGTTAACGACACCAAATGTGAACTACTCCTGCAACTATTGAGGCAGCAACACCAGCTCCAGCAAACAAGACCACCACCAACACCAGCTGCTAGTAATCCTGCTGCAGCCCTGCACACCTCCTCCAACTGTTGTGTTCTTGGTGTTCTCCATACAGTCTGCTAGCTTAGCTTGTCTGTTGCATTGAACTGCAATTGTTGTAGCATTTTCTTGGATCATTGGACAAGTAACAGTTAACAATGCTCGTCAAACATTTGGTATTGTTTCTTCACAATCTGCCATTTTTGCCTTTAAACCCGTTAGAAAAGTTTCTTACACAATTGAATTTGTGTTTCTTAACTTTTTCCTTTTATTGTCTTTTCAACTTTATCATCTTCACTGCAGTGCTCCGACCCGACTACTTCTTCTACTCTACTTATAAAGACATTGGCAAGACTTGCTGCCATTATGAATTCAACCTCCCACAATCTGATGCATAATGTCTTAGTGTGTTGCATCTTTACTTCCAAGTTCATTTAATATATCCTTACTAGTAGAGATCATCTATAACTATGTTGGCGATACTTCTGTTTTCAATCTCTGCTACTTGTTGTATTGCTTGTCTGGTAAATTCTATAGCATGTATCCTGTGAGATCACAACTGAGCAATGTCCTAGTATCTTCATAGCCATTTCTAACTGATTGAGTTATACACTCCAGGAACTTTATGACAATACTACTGTTGTCATAATTGTATGATGTAATGTCTATTTTTAGTTATCCCAGGAACTTCAATACTACTGTATTGTCATAATTGTAGTGATTTAATCTCTATTTTTAGTTATCCCAGGAACTTCACAAGTTTCTATCGTAAAAAACATCTGTCCTCAATTGTATGCATGTAATGTCCTATTTTTAGTTACAGAGGGAATGTATATACATGTTGTCCATCATTATTTGAAAATAGGCTAACAAAAAAATTGTTCTAATTATCAGCCTGATGCTATCATTCTTCTTATTCATTGCCACACAATGTCCATTATTTGTAATAATACCAATATGCACAATTTTTGTATGTTCATAACTTGAAAAGATTTTATATCTTTGGACCATATTGTATGAATGTCGGTCCCTTGATTGAATCATTTCCTTTATAAACTTTCTTTTTCGTCCTCATTACAGTACTCAATAATAACCTCCACTCTACCTATAAAGTCAAAGGAATAGGTTACTGTTATATTATACTTAGGCTCCAAATTCCTAGCATGATATTAGGGTTTTTTGCATCTTTTTTTGCAATATTCCTAATATCACGTAAACCAATAAACAATTAGATCAGCCCTCTAATTGTTCTTTAAAGCTATTGTAACGTGGGTAAAATCTGCAAAGGTTAGAGTTCAAAGTCTCAGTTTTACAATGGTATATTTACAACAAGAGAATTGAAATCAGAATACATACACCGTCTTATATAGGCAAGGTGATGGAATGTTCTAGAAGCAATGATCACAAAAATAAACAAAATCTCAGATAAATAAACAAGTTAGATAAATAAACAATTTTAGGGATACAATACACACACTACAGCTAGTTCTATTATTGCTAAACTCTCTAGTTTTCGTAAAAGTTGTAAAGGTGTCTGTAATGACTGAGACAGGTCTTGTAAACATAATTGTTTTATGTCAGAATGACTATGTAATCTGTCAGAGACATACCCACAACAAAGATACAAATTAGTGTGGACTTTTTATAATGTCATTACAATTTGATAACTGAAATTGTAAATGTTTTATATATAAGATATGATATATGGGCACATACTTATTTATAGTAACAAATGTATCGCTACAATGAAAATGCCAATATCTAATGTCATTAATGACTCAACATAATGTCAACAAACATAGTGTGTTCTTAAATATATATATTATATTTGTTTAGTGAATATTGGTCTTATTGATGGGATAGCACACAGGAAGCCGCAGAGGACATTCGATCCCTTTTTCTTATTTCTTCGGCGAACTTGGCGTATTTAAAATTCCAATTAACGATCCAGTTGATGAGTCCAATTTCTCATTCCTACTTCCAATTTTGGCATGTGCGCCATTTCTAGGCTTTTCTTGTTACTTAAGAAAATGCGGAGCGCAAAAGTACCACAAGCGTCTCTTAGAATCAAGAGTCAGCGAGATTGTTCCAGTTAGGTTGGGTTCCCTGGCTTTGGTTGTATATTGTAGTTCTATTATTAAGGAAGCTTGGGCATGAGAACGGACCCTACGAAAACTCCGTATAACCCCATTGTATTGAAATTGGAAATAGGAATGGGAATGTGCCAGCGTCTGAGGCTTCTGTAGATACTGACATTGGATCCTATTTTAGTTTATCTAACACTATGTAGCTATAGTATTATTTGTTATTGAAAATTATAGCTATATTTTAGTATTGGCTTTCAAAACGATTGTGACTAGTATTTCAATTTCAATGTGTTATGATTATTGTAATGTCAGGATAATACAACTTTGTGTGCTCTTAATTTCGTCTAAAATTATACTTAAAGGATTGTGGCAATATATAAGTCTATACATAGATAAAAAAAAAAATACTTACTCTCGTAATTATTTAAGTGAAATATTTTCTAAATTGTGGACTATAATTTAATTTGTGACTAAATTACCTCTCTCATCCTATTATTTGGCACATTATTGACTATTTCACTTATTATACTTGGTTAAATTATGTAGAATACTTTAACTGTATCAAATTTGTTACCACTTGGCATAAATGTAACACAATAAAAACAGTAACTTGTTTAACAACATTGTGTTGATACAATAAATAATAAATATGTAACTATAAAGTGACCAATGTGTTAAGAGTTAAATACAAAAATGTGGATAATCAAATTCTATGTACCGTTTGTGGAGATTCTTTGAATAATAACCTTTACTATTTTATTAATATCTTTATTATTTATGGAAGTTTGTTGACAACTACGTATAGCATATAGTCACAGAATAAGTAATCTTGAGGGTTATTTACATTACTAACAATCATTTTCTTATATAACGAGACATATACTAACAAATAAAACAGTCAGTTTTACATACAACCTGCTATAGTACAAACAGTTATTAAATTGAAGTGTTGTTGGATATTAAATTAAAGTCACTGGATTTCATCTTCACATGAGCAGTTGATGTGAGAGCATGCCATTTCATATATTGACCGGACACCTCACAAATAGAAGGATATATATTATGTTCAAGCGTACCAACAATGATATAATGCTATTATAGTAACAAGGTCAGGTGATGAAGCTATGTTGTGTGCTCTGTGTCTAGTGCATAATTACCATTTGTTGGGGTTGGACAAAGCTGGTGTGTTATTATTTTTCGTTAAGTAGATGAGTACCTTGTTATATGGAAAAAAAAATTTCTTTTTTATAGAAAAAAATTCACTAAAACTGTCACATTTACACTTTGGGCAATACTTTTTACTGTATGCATGGTATCGGTCATTGTATCAATAATTCATTAAAATTAATATATAAATGACACCTTTTTATAACTGAATACTAACTAACACAAATAAAATGAAGTTATAACTAAAACAACTAATAAGTAGGAATTTAGTTGAAAAAAGTGTTTTAGTTCATTCTTTCTCTCTGCCATTAGGGGTTTATATGAGTAGGTCTGAGATTAGTAGTCTCTATACATGTACTTTTGTAAAACGTTGACAAATAGCAGAGATGTCCTTCATTTCTGTATGTTAGCTTTATTCTCCAATATTGTATTACATAGTCAAGAACTATCCACTTGTACTTTAAGATCATCTAAATTCTTTACTAACGAGCATGCTGATTCATATAGCTTGTCAAAAGATTCCTTTATCTGTCTCAAGCTTTTTGCACAAATTATCATACTTGGAAGCAATAACTCCCAGTGGGAACAGCAGTTGCTACTCCAGCAGTTCCAGCTAATCCAGTTACAGCGGCCACCAGTTATGATAAGTCCAATTGGCCGGGCGCCAATACCAAATGTGAAAACTCCAGCTAAAACAACTGAAGCAGCCAATACCAACACCACCAATGACAGCGACCACCAACACCAGTTGCCTAAACAATCCTGCTGCCACACGCTACCTCCTACAGCTTGTGTTCTTGTGTCTTCGTAGTGTCAGCTTTTTCTGCTTGGTTTTGCTACACTCAGCAGCTGCTTCAGTGGAACTTGTTTGACTTTTGTACACAGTTTCATTGAATAGGTGTCTGATAAGTTTTGTTCACAGTGCCATTTTTGGTTTTGAGTTCTGCAAAGGAAATTTTTCCACACACCCTGAAATTGCCTTTAGTGACTTCTCTTGGATTTTTACAATTTCATCTCATTACAGTGCTCACATAATAGCATTCAACTCTATCTATGAAGCAAAGCCAACGTTTTTTTGTCATAGAGGAGATGGCATTTAATTCCCTTGCTTGATGTTGCAGTTTTGCATCTTTGCTTCCAAGTGTTCTAAGATCATCAATCGTAAACCGATAACAGTTAGATCAGCTAACTCTTTTTAAATTCAGCTAGTGGATACTAGTGCCACCATTTGCTTAGAAAACGCTCAAACTTGCTTTAAATGGTAAAACAAATGGGAAATTTGGTCTTATTTATTCTGTTTAAACTAAAAGTTCAATAATGAATACAATCAGACTAAGTTATATTTCTTTTATA
>NW_024534791.1:0-36273 GCF_016097555.1 Gigantopelta aegis
TCGGAAATAACCAAAGGGGTTTATAATCAAAGATGTAATGGTTTCCTTTTGGCCATGTTGGTTCCATATACATTAATATGATTTGATTGTTCCAGAAAAATAAGGAGGAGAACCATTCAACCACTTAAAGACCATTATGATTAAAATGAAATGACCATATTCTACTATGTTGCCTCCACATACCACGCATTTGAGGTATAGAATAGCTAAACCTTTGTAGGTAAGTTTTTTCCTGAAAATTACATTGATCCAAGTTTTTGAGCCAATCACAGCGCCTCCAACACTTATTCCATCATTAATAGGTCCATGCTCTTGAAGTTATACTGAGGACCAACACCAACTGATATGCTGCGGGTGTTACTAATATTCTCTGTACCTTAATGCATCAGTATTGATTACCCTCTACTGTCCAATGCAGTTTATCACCTTACCCTGGCAGTAAAGTTCCTAGTTAAGAACGTGTTTGTGTCACAGATGATGGACTACTGGATCAACTGTAAACACAAAACAATATATTTTTATCTCCACATTGACAATTATAATGAAACTTTAAAACAACACTGCCCTTACCAGCTCCATTCACAAACCCAGGTGGTAGTAATCATTAGCATCTAAAATGGTTCTGAGGATGAACGTTGGCCATTATTATCACATATACTGAATTTTTAAGTACTGTGTAATTTACAGTAGACGCATCTGCAGCAAGGTTATTCCCTTATGGTTGCTTGTGAAAGATGATTAATTAACATAAAAACATTCAATGTAGACTATAATCTGTGATGAAAATTCAAATAACTTTAAAACAGTAGTATTGAAAACTTCTCACTGATGTATAGTAAGTATGATTATTATCTAATATGTCTGAGGCTAAATGTTGTGAGTGAATGCTAATGCCACATACATTTCTTCACACTCACATATGGCATATATGGAAACATGACAGAGTTATTTTGCTGTTCCCTATAATCCCACTCTCAACATTGCTGAATGCTTAAGTGTAGGTTAGTAAACAATCTACACATTCATGTGAATATCTATGTTCTAAACAAATGGAACAGCATAGATATTTACTATCAAATTGATTTCATCATTGCATGGTGCTATGTCATCACTAGTGCTGAGGTATTGGTAATGGACTTGTGGATTGACCTAATATCATATCACATGCAAATTTAGTTAAGTATATGCATCACCAAATATACTATACTTCCCCATCCTTCGTCTGATATATATGATATATTGATATTGAGCTTGAAAACTCTATACTCTATAATCAGGTTATGTGAGATCTGTTCTACTACTCAAAGATGAAGTCACTACATAGCTCAAGTGATATTATTTTACATGCCCCATGGATCATTACATAGTTGAGCATTGAATATGAAAGTACATGTATATTGGAATCTGTGTTTTAACTAACAGGTATTAGAAAGATATCTTAGTTTACTATTTCTTTTTAATTGTTTCTCATCATGTATATAACTTAACATCAGAGATCATATTGGACAACAAAATAGACAACACTTCAGTTAACTATATACATCATTTAAACCTCTTTTCATTGTGGACATTGACTGTATGAGATATCATGCCTCTGTAGAATTAAAAGTGAAAGGTGTTTCTTTGTACACCAGATTGTGCAAAGATATCATCATCTTCTTGATCAATGGTTGAACTAGTTGAGTTAATAGCTGCAGTAATAATGATCAAAATTTTTTGTAAAAAAAAAAAAAATGTACTGTCAGTACCTAGAAATAATAACGATGAGCATTTATTAATATAGTGCAAAATATGAGAAAATATATTATAACTGCATTTAATAATGTCAATAATAATTGTAGTGATGACAAATAATAAAGATACAATATAAGAAGTTTAGAATGGAGTACTCAGGTCACCATTCTGTTAACAATACTAATATTTTATAGTTAATTTCGGTTTTTCATTTTAATAACTAAAACAATTAATTTTATTTATGAATAAAAGCACTATTTATAATGACAACATTGTCTATTTTGTCCATAAATAATCACATTATGTTTATCATTTCAAATACTACCAATGTAGGGTTGACCTAATGCAACATTCTAATAGTAATTTCAAGTGATTGGTAGTCTATTTCTTATAATAAATATTTCCATGGTAGGACAACTTAACACAGCATCAACAATGTCACTGTGAATATATATCCTTTCATAAACACAATAGATTTGATGAATAGTTAAATCATATTTCACTTAAACCATTAGGTACGTTTGGCTTCATCATTAAAAATAAAAGTGACTAATAAAACACACATATCACAAGTTATAGTAGGAGGTATTCCATTAAATGTAATAACAGAATCAATGTTCACTATAACTATATAACATGACTCATTTCAAATACTACAAACAATAATAAGACACATCCTTTCACTAGTCACACACCATACTTAACATCTGTTTAACTAGAGACAGTAAACACTGTAACAATATAGTAATGGTTCCTTACTAACTGTCCATGAGAAAACTGACATACTATATAGACTTATTATAAACTAATGTTAAGATCAAGGATATATACTTCATCATGACTTATATGGTAAAGTTAGATATTACTAGAGTATTGTAGTAACTGTAAAATAACACTAGTTAATTGAGGTGTATCTTCAATTTCTGATTATATATACTAAACTTTAATAGGAATGTAAAATGAATATGTTTACTATTAATAAATCAGATGCCTTTATTGAGCATCACTGATTACTTTCTTCCTCATTGAATTACTATCACAGATCTCACATTACCATTATCCAGTGCTACAGCAACTACTACACTATGTATCATATCTTCCTAAAACTATTAAATCAGGGTATGATTTAATAAACTTCAACATCATGTGACTTCACGTTAGGTTCTACTGTTTGGTATATAGAGTAAGTATAAATATCATACAACTTTTAATGTTTTGTTTTGATGTAAAAACTTAGTTTAATCAATTTGTATTAAATCCAAAATGCATTTTAAGACAATAAATTGATATATATTTAATAATAAGTAAGTAAGTTCAAAAACTACCCAGAAGCACAATTACCTGAGAGATTTATACAAATATAACAACTATCAAATTTAAGTATAATCTATGAAAGATTTGTGTATGACATGAATATATATACTCTATTGACATGACATTATGTGCTAAGATAAAAAGTCACATGTGTCTAATAGCTAGGTTGCAAATTATTGCAACTATTATCGTCCTGTTGGTCCAATGTTCCTTCATGTTGGTTCACCTTCTTCAGAGTCTATATTCTCCACTTGTAATGTTTGACAAACAGATGACAGTATCTACATCATTATATTTATCATTATACAATTACCTTTTTTCCTTACCCTTTCGCGTTATTTTGTGCGTTTTATGTTGCAATATTGTTCCTTTACATAGACAAATGATGCTTCAAATCTTTTACATTAAGTTATGGTACAGAAGTACATGCATAATATAATTACCTTTTTTTTTCTTTTACAATTGCAGATTCATGTCATTGAGGATTGATCCTACAATAATAATAACAAATGTGGCCATATATGATATTATATATAACTTTTACTGTTTTGAGGCAGAAGTTCTATTTTCCTCTTCTTTTTCTTTTTTGCTAGTCGAAAAAAAAAGATATCTAATTGGCTTATAACAATTGATAAACTTGCCAATACATATTGAGTTGACAACATAAACTAGGCTCATAACTTAATCTACCTTAGTTTCATATAGCACTATCTTGACCTACTTCATCTTCAATGTCATGTGCTGCAGTAACACTAAGAAAAAAACAAAGCATCGAGTCATATTTATGTGAACAACACAAGCATGGTAATTCTCTATACCATACGCCTTAGTTCATATTATTCTTCTTGAAGGACTGAAAATTGGATGATGAACTTCTTGAATTCATTTACGAGTTATTTCATAATTTGCTAATTCACAAACACTTACTTTTTTCGCTTCAATTCTTTTCTGCAGATGATAGCAATCAAAATTATACCAACAATCCAACCAATAATTACTATGTCTAATGTGCAGGGACTACTATAGCAATAATTAGTGTGTTTCATATCTCGAAGTTGAGTTGATAACCTGTAATAATTAGTGAATAGTTTCATTATTAGATTAGTTACCATCTATTGACTTGGACTTATAGAAAAGAGTTGAAAACTTTGAATTTAAACTTGAAGATGATGCAAATTGTCCACCAGTGGTGGTACTTTCACATTATTGTTGTCCTTAAGGTTAAATTGGGTGTAATCAAACGAAAATTTTTATTACACAGAAGATAAGTACAACGATGGTATCTTCGACCTGGAGATATGTTAAGTATTAAATCATTATTATGCATATGAGTTGTGTTATTTCTGAGAGCAGAAGAAGTGACATTGTTAGTTGATCTTAATAGCTTATTATTAACAGCTACCCATATGTATAGTGTGGGAAGGAACAAAAAAAACATTGATATTCTAGTATACTTTTTTCCTTGTAATAGGAGTTTATGTCAACTGTTTTTATCTGATAGGGGTTAGTCTAATACAGATATATTGATATATAATTATATAGTAATAATACTTTACTAAAATTATCAAGTTATGTTATATTTGGTGACAAGTTCAAAATTAGAACGAACCAGATGAAATTGAGCTGAACATTACAATTAATGTGATCAAGAGGACACACAAGATGTACTCCTTCATTTTATTGTAATACTTCCATGTTAGTAGTTACATGTAATTTTATATCACTGTATTAGAGTAATGTTCACATGTTATATTAACAGATAAGGAGTAGGATATGATGGAGTACAATGTTTCAACTTACAGAACCACCTGTATATAGAGGATAGGCTTAATTTAATTAGAATAAAGACCACTAAACTTGTGCTTCTGAAGATAACAATCTCCATTTATCGTGGATTATCAGGATCAACTTCAATATGAGTAATGTGTTAATAGTACCTTGTGGAACTTAAGGACAGAGTCATATTAGTTATAGATATAGTATATGTGATATTACCTAATAGAAGTAGTGAAATAGTATGACATTTTCGTCTCATTTTCCAATACAGCTCCATTAGAGTAGTCTGATTATAGTTACTGGTCGGTATCTCTCATTAGATATAATACCATCACTCTAAATAGATAATATATACTAGTACTAGTAGTGATGTTAGTAAGTGTTAAGTTCTAATATAGTAATAGTTATAAAGTGAGTATAGGACAACTAACCAGGTAGACTTGGAGGGAGTAACCATGTCCACAGAACCCTGTAAGCATTTCAATGTACTATTATAATGACTGGATAAAGGAGGACCTATATGGAATAATGTATATTTCTGATTCATTTTCGTTGTTGATTGTAAATTACTAAAGATATCATATATAGTATATATGTAGAACATGCAAGAAACATACTTTTTCAAGAAAAATGTGTGAATTATTTTTATAGAAATAGCGCTCTAAATATAGTCTTGTTGAATTTCTTTCTTCATACCACACGTCACTCTTTCACACTCAAAATATTGAGCAAAATTTTAATAGGCCCCAAAATGTTACAAATTATTCTTTAATTTATTATTAAGCCACACTGTATGTTTATATGTGTGTGTGTGTGTTAGTGTGTTTTGCTATATCCACACTGACCTTTGTAGCTATAATGTGATTTAATTATTCGTAACAGTAAATCAATTTTTTCCACCACTAAGTGCTCTGTATGAATTTTGAACTAAACTATCATTATAGTATAATTGTGACATTGGTGATAGTTAATGTGACACACAGCATTGAAATACTTTGTACATGAGACCCTCTACAGGATGTACTAGATCTTGCTGACTGTCATGATGATACACTTCAATTTTATATCATATGGTCCAAGGATGTATCCACGTGATATTAAAAGTTAAATTTGAGAGAAGATCCTTCACAAGATGTGATATCTGCAAATAACTGATCTGATAAGAGGAATCTGAACAAACTGAGAAGTATATAAATTTGATTAGTATTAGTATTAGCATACTTAAATAAACTTACTACTTAGACAAGGAGATACAAGAGAGAATAAAGAGGAGCGATAGCCAACCAGTACATGGTCAAAAGCGTAGTTAGGCGCATAAACACTCGCCAACCTATGCAATACGGATTATTAGCGGTCAAGCGATAATTATAATAATTATTCATAATAGGATATTAAAATATGAGACAATGTCAAAAAATTAACAATAGTCACACTCTCTGTTGTAAACTTCGTTTGACTACTACACTAATGATTTTTTTTATTAACTAATAACTTAACATCACGAGATATATTGGACAACAGAGAAGACAATACATGTAAGAACTAGGCACTGCCCCACCTTTTTCCAGTATTGTAAAGAACACTTCCTGCCATGTTATTAACAGAACTGAGTCAATATCAAAAAAAAATAAATTAAAAATAAATTGGTTTTATTTTAACTTATCTATAATCTTTCACATTTGAATATAATACAGAATGAGACACTGAGAAGTAGTAAACATTGCACTGTTTTATTAAATAACATACAAATTAACACTTGACAGTCATTGTTAAAGCTCTAAAACTCGTTGTAATACCTCATTATTAGACACAGAAATTTTTATGGATGCTGGACTGTGTGTGAGGGCTATCACTATGGAATGTATTATTGGACAGCCATCCACAGACAGATGTTTTTTTAGGAAGTGATTTGTTGAAAAGACATGCCTAGTAGTCATTCCATAAAGTAATTAAACTAATAATAGGCATCAGTCCCAATGTTCTTAATACTTTAAGTATTTGATAGCATATATGGCAAGCTAAATGACATAAATTGGTTATAACAACGAATCTATTTTAATAAAGAATAATTTACAAAACTCTCCAAACGACTATAGCAATCGCATTTTGATATCATAACATGTACATATTTGGTAACTTTACTCTCCCTATAGGCTTATTGAGTGATACTAATGTTCTATTTAACTCAAGTCAACAGTACTACTGTACAGTTATCATATAGTTCTCCTCCTACTTTAATGGTGTCCCATATTAAACTATTCTATGAACTGTTCTCATCATCTAATAACTTAACATCAGAAGCTATATTGGACAAAACAGAGGAGACAGTATACTAGTGACATTAAAAAATCCTTGCTATTAACTAGTTCCCTACAAATATCCAGCTTGGGAACAATGTAGGTAAACGGAATATTACTACTTACCACTGATACTATATAAAGGTTAGTAGGTAGGTGGATGTGGTAATTTAGGGAAATTACCTCTTCTCTTTCATCTTATTACTATTATTTCTAGTCCCCACACCTCATCCCTCTACTCTTAACACTACTGTCAGGTTTATATCTGATAATAACTATATTCGATGTGTCTGTAGAGAGTATAGCAAGTATATTAACTAGTATATTATATATTACATTAAATTAATACTGTATTAATATTGAACTAGTGATCTTAAACTGTTTAGATTAGTACTGACTCGTGGGGAAGGTTTCCGATAAATTTCCAGATTATGTCAATATTACTGTTCCAATCTATATAGGTAACATGTCAGCTCACTATTAATGGTAGTGATTGTAATGAGTAACAATAAACAATACTTAATGAGAAGAGATGGTTAATACTGTTAATATATCAGATCATGTAGTACCAAAAGACATTATCAATATACATCTAATGTTTGTAACTAAAGCTGGTATAAACACCCATGTCAACAACAATGATCAGTGAAAAAAAAAAGTGAGATATTTAATAGATTATTTTTAATTGTTTATTTTATTAGGTACATTTCACAAACAGAGAGCTACAATTGAAATATAGTAATGTTATGTATGTATAATTGTTATTTTGCTGAAGGTCAACATAATCTGGTTGTCATGGTATCTTTGTTGATATCCTGAAGTATTACATAATCAAACATTTACTGTACCAAGAAGTGACACACACCCTAATTTTTGGACGTAACTGTGAGGTTTTGTTATCAGGAGGAGAATATCTTGTACTGATCTTTGATATAAAATGAGAGTGGTCATATGACAAGTGGAATAGCATTAAAACTGATTGGCTATTGTAAGACCATCAACTAGAAACCATAACAATAACAACTTTATCTTCTATTAGTAAGTAATTGTATGTATCACTCTGTATGTTAGTAGTTTTGTATCTATTGATAGGCTGAGTCCATTGTTATTGTGTTCCCTCAACAGATACTAGTACAATCTTCTCAGTTAATAACACCTGTTATCACTGCAACAATAGAACCTTCTGGTCAAGTAGTACTACATGATATATCTTTATTATTATTATATATTATTTGTTACTGGAGGATACTATATTAACAAGTATTATTGTTATAATCATTAGTGGGTTTTTAATACATACTAGGAAAAGAAAAAGAGATTAAAAATATGTAAGAAACAAGTAATATACTAAACTTCATTTTTGGTTTGACTTTAAAATTAATCATTAAACTATAAATTTTCCCTACTGCTTTCTCTTGTTCCTGCAGTTATTATAATAGTAGTATTGATGAAGTGATTGCTATTTTATTTTGAATCCTCATTTAAATATATTTGACATCACACTCCGATTTAACCTTAAACTTGACAACCCTCTATATAAAAATGTGTATCATTTCTCATAATAAGTTACTTGTTGCAAAGTCAAACAAATGAACTTCAAATGGATGAATGGATGGATGGTTACGTGATTGACAAATTAACATATTATTGATGAGATTATGTTATATTTTATTCTCTGTTTAATAATCCAGTGGGGGGGGGGGGGGGGGGGGGGGGGGGCTGGTTTGGACAGCTCATGAGCGCCAGAGACACACACACTTGTTTCCTGTATACATTAAACACGATGGTGCACCACCCATCATTACCTCCTAGGACCTACCTCCCACACAACAGCTACCAATCCAATGTATGACAATATGAGGGATCCAGCTAGAGCTACTAATAGACAGGCTCTAGAACTTCAAGAGTGTCCCGCTTATACTAATTAACTACTAGACAATCAACAAATAATATAGATATATCTATCTGTAATGACATTACATAGATAAATAATATTGTATATAGCATATGTGAACTTTCTTGATGTCAAAATACTTGTTGTTTTCAGCAATAATTAATTGTAGTAGAGTCTATGTTCTTTCATGGTTGATTAGGGGTGTGGTCATATCATAACCACATGAATTCAGTACAATTGCATAATATCAGTTCTTTAAAATCTAAACTGTCAGTAACATCTACTTGTTTTCGAGAAGAACACAATACAGAGTGTATAGTCTGTCAAAATTGCCTGTAATGTAGTCCATATAACATCAATATTATTTGTTACCATATGATACCACATTAAAAGCTTTATTTGTTAATGTATATATATATATATTTAATGTACTGAGAATTATTAGCAGATTATCATAGTAGATTTTAGAGCATGGTACTGAATATTTAAAATGTTAGGACAATAGAATTAAAAATATACATCTAAAACACATCGTGTTACTATAAAACAAATACACTGCAGCAATTTCATACTACATGATATATTTATATCCATTATAATATATATACATTATACTATATTAACACTAGTATTAGGAGTCACTAATAAAGTACCAGTGACAGTAGTAAATAATTAAAGGGGGGGGGGGTAGAGGGGTCCTCTCATCAGAGACAGACTGATTTGGGGTCTTATCACAAGGATTATTAATGGAACGATTGACTATAATGAGATGATATCAAGTCAAGTGTTGTGTTATATATATCTTACCTTATTAGGTATAGTTAGAGGCACAGATGTAATTTGAGGTGGTACAATTTCACTAGATGACTAAATATTTATTCGTTACTAACTTCTAATTTACCTCAATAGTATTAATTTACTGATTATTATTAGATCCTTCTTCTACACCTATTGATTGGTAGCTTAATACAGTATCATCTACTGTTGGCTTTCCAGATTGGGCATCATTATTTCCAAACTAGAAAGAAGAATAATGCCTTTCGTCATAACTCTCTCTCTATATATATATTATTACTTGTACTTGTATTGGTTCTACTTCACTGATATTGACAGAAGGAGATGTGGTCTTCCAGTAATCTCTTCATCATCGGATGCCTGTTTGTTAGTATCTGATGTCTTGTTAGTTTTAGCTGGTACCTAGGTGTGGTATATCATCATCTTGTACATTAACTGGTATAGGAGGTGGTATATCATCATCTTGTACATTAGCTGGTATAGGAGGTGGTATATCATCATCTTGTACATTAGCTGGTATAGGAGGTGGTATCATCATCATCTTGTACATTAGCTGGTATAGGAGGTGGTATATCATCATCTTGTACATTAGCTGGTATTATAGTAACACTAGGTATTGATGGCTCTATATCATCATAAAATGGAGATGTTGTTCTGTTTTTGATGGAAAATGAAGTATATCAGTATATACCACTTTATCCTAGATGGGGAGGAGCTTGAGGACGCTTTTTAGAAAAGTTTCTGAAGATCTTGATACACAACTTTCTGTGGTTAAAATAAAATAAAATATGTTCTTTGTATATTTCAGCATTACCGGTTCATCATGAAGTAATGTTGTACTTTCAGAATAATCAGCAAGTAACAGTAGAGATGGCAGTAGAGTTTATCCTATGATATTAATAATGATAACATAATTAGTAAAAATATCATTATGTACCCAGTATCATTTGTGGATGGTGTTTTTCCCAGGTACAATTGATCTCCAGAGGATTTAGCACCTAAGTCTACAGTGAACATTTTATGATTATAGTAGAAATCTTATTACCCATACCTTGACTAATTGTGACACGCAACATTATCCCTCTACATTAAATACTACTACTTCACCATCAGCCATTATTAATTTCCTACAAACAAGTCCATTAAAATTAATATATAACATATTAATTAACTCACTCTTCTTTTCTTATAATATAGAACAACACACAACAACAACAAAACACAGTAATAATATAACAATCAAGATGATATATAACTCCACCACACTACTGCAACAATATAATACCATAATAATAAATAATATAATATCATTATTACATTAACTTACATATTGGTGTTGATGTTAGTTGATGATAATGTAGGTACTTACAGTAATAGCTGGTGTAGTTGTTGCCAATGGTACTATATGACAAAAATGTTTTAAAATAGTTTTCACTACATGAGACCATTTCTTATAGTGCAAAACTTTTTGAAATCCCATAGAAGATAATAGAACATGCAATATTGTTCATATAAAGAGGATAGAAAGACTGTATAAGATCATATAAATACTTGACAAATTCCAACTCTTACCTGCTATGAGGTCATTCTACGCAGGAACTAATGACCATTTTTTACTGTATAGGGTAATTGGTTTTCCTGTTTATAATGACTCCACAGCAAAGGGTAATACAGAATTATATATATATATATAATGGCCAATCTCAGTCAATCAGAATTCCACTCTTATCTTTCTATTATCAACAACTATTACTATTAGAACTATATATTTTAAATTGTTCACAACTCTTTGAAGGTCGTTAATATGGCTATTGTCACTAACCACTATTGAAATATTATCTTGACCTTCTTTACAGCCTAGGATCACTGTTAGTAGTCCTCTGAGCAACTTCTAATGATTTATTAACTCTACCATATTTATCCCAAATATATCATAATTGTGTTATAATCCATTATTAGTCAGACATGTACTAATGTTATCAACAGCATAGAAACTAGTAGATGAGGGACGACTTATGTTTTGATTAAATAAAAAAGTCTCCTGTGTCATTAAATACCTCAATAGCACAGCCTTTAACTAGTGATCCAGGTAAGAAAGTACAATTTACATTGAAGTATCCTGTTGATGTATTCTCTGATATGATAACCTCTTGTCCTTCAATATGTATCTATATAAAGTGATTAATTATAATTATGATTATGTTACAATAAATATTGTTATAGAATTTGATTATGATGTGGACTGTATGAGGTACCATTTAATATTTTGCTTCTACCTTTTAGTTAACATAACTTGTGATCTCCTGAGAAAAGGTAACTGTACAATTTAGTTTGTTCAGGTGAAGAGTAACAGACAGATCAATTAGTCCATGTCTTTTTAATAGTTGTTCCCTTAATAACCTTGATAAAAACTATTAATTAAACAATTTGATGACCAATTAAATTGTTGAGGAACTAATAAAGTATTGACCTATTAGTGGGTGTGGTTTTAATAACAAGCATTCTAAAATAGTCCACTTACCTGTACTGTAATATTTAAAAAACTTGTTATCTACAACTTCAAGTGATGATGAGCTAATATCAAAGCGAATTCTATTATATAGATCAGTTTTTAAATATCAAATTAAATAAATTAACTTACTATCTTTAAAATGAAAGATCAATTTCAAAATACTGTTGACTTAGACCAACTGGATTTTGTTATATACTAATATTTTATAATACTTGTGATGATTTTCAAATACACTCTCTGATATATTAATTGGAACTGTACTTTTCATTTTTACTAAACACTATAGTATTTCCTTGTATTATCTTTATATAGATTGCTGTAGTATGTTTCAGACAGGGTCAGTAATAACTATATTATCACAATATATCACTCTAGTCCAGGTTATGTGGAGATGGTGGAAGTCCTATTAAAAGAAATTTATTATAAATTGTTATCTGAATTTAAGACCTACCTATTACTGTTAAGAGGCAGGTCATAGCAAATTATACCATGATTAGTGCCATAAATACAAATATCTATTCTAGTACCATCATCCAATATCTGAGTGTTAAAAAATAGTACAATTAGAGTATGTGATGTTATTAATACTATCAGAGTGATGGGTCGATCATCTTGAACTCTACAATTATTAATATATGCTCTCATATTACATTGCCAGAGTGTTTCTGAATAAAGACAGCAGACTGTCCTACATACACTGTTGTGTTTACAGGAGGACTAATCAATCCATTAGTATCTGTAGGCATAACAAGATTATCATAATGAGATTATTAGCTAACAAAGTAACTTACAACACACATCTTGTCCATAGGGTTTCACTGGATGATTAGGTCTGGTATCATTACATTGAGTTGAGTCTGCTGGTAATATCCAGGCAAGTAAAGAAAACAAAGTACTAGTAATCTCAACATGAAGATAGGTAACTAATGAAGAATGGTATACTTGGCAAAACAACATTCTTCAGTAAAGACAGATGTAAAGACAGCAATAGAAAACGTAACAATCAATGCTTTCTAAAGAGCTCCTCCTTTATTGGTACACCCCAAGTATCCTGATGACGTTCTATTCATTTAAGTCATTATGACGTTTCTAATTAAATTTTACAGAATATCTAGAGGAAGTAAAACATTTTACTAATCACTTAATGTACTAAAATTTAATAAAGTAAAAATTAATACAGCATGAAACGGTATATATTTTATTTATCCAAGTAACATGATATTGGAATCAAATAGTTCACATAATAAATTTATAAAGTGAATAGTAAGTTATTTAAAGAGTAGAGAACTTTTATCACTCATCCACTCCAACTTTTATATTGTTCTAACTTGCCGAGGTCTTTTCTCATCAAGAATATCGTTGGCATTTGAAATAGTTCGATATACTTCATGATAATGAATCTGACTACAAATTAAGATTGATCAACTTACAATTATTAATACTCACATGTCCTTGTTTGAACTTCAAAATACAATGTTTCTGGTCAAATGTCTTCAAACTACTTTACCATCTTTGACTATATTTCATTCACCTCTGTTCTTATCAACTTTAAATATTTAAGGCAAGTTCCACACTAATGACAAGTTATTTTGACATCATGGCTCATAGGATGATTCTTCAGTCAAAGTTAATTTGACTTTATTTTTAGATATCATTAAAATAAATTGATTTATTAAACATATACAAAACATTTTAAATTGTGTAAAAATGAGACTTTAATTAGACCTTAATTAGAGTATTTATCTATAGCAAATGTAAAGAATGTTTCATAATTCCACAAATAGCAATGACATTATAACAATAGAATCTGGTTCTAGGTCTAGTTCATATATTTAATGTCATACCTACTTTTATTGAAGTGGTGTGTGCAAGAGCTTTACTAGCTAATGCAATACTACCACTTTGTATGGTATATGCTTTTAGAAACTTCAGTTAAGACAATGATCTTCTAGTTTGGATTGCATTGTCATTGAGTTCATTCCTGATATAAAGTCGGCCATGATACTATCAAATGGAGTTTCAGGACATAACTAATGTAGTTGATAATATAATCATAGTTTAATGCTTTATTTTTGACCATACTTTCCTTTTCTTGCTTGTTTATTATTTTAACCAAAGTATATTATAAAATTATAAGTACCACAGCACACTGTAAGCGGGTAGATATATGAAGTGCCATATTATTTGATCGATCTAAGATAATTATAAAAAGATAGAATCATTGATATTATTTACAAGTGCCATGGATTATTAGGTAGTTTGACCATTATTATGGAAGTACATGTATATTAGAATCTATATGTTTTTACTAACAGTATTAGAAAGATAATATAATTTGACTATCTATTGAATTATTGTCACAATATAATAATTTAACATCAGAGATATAATAGACAACAAAGAGACAATACTTTAGTTAAACTATAGATCAATTAAACCTCTCTTCTTTCATTTTTTGACACTGACTCTATGAGAATCATGCTCTGTAGTATTTTAAAGTGAAAGGTTTTTCTTATACACCAGATGTTGCAAAGATATCATTATCTTCTTTTGAGCAGTTAGTTTTTATATTAAGAACTTATTTGCATGTTTAGATGATGCATTTGAAATTCTTTTATGCCATTAAAACAGAAGGATATAGTACTTCAATAAATGTCCAGTTTATATTACATTACCACTACAATTAACAAAATAATGTTACTTATTATATTGTACTAGTACTGTTTATTGTACATAGTAAGTATACTAAAACTATTTTGAATCTTTAATAAAACAATCTGAAAAAAGTTTTATGTGTCTAAAAGACATCATCATTACTTTCACGAGCATATTACTACTCTTATTGTTGTTACACACATCACTGTGTTGATTATGAGAGCCCATTACTTTTTAGTCCCAATAACTTTATCCTCAGACTGTAATGCATATAGAATATAGCAATCAATTGCTAAGTAGGTTATCATTTACCACATTTTAATGAAAAAAAAACTCACAAAAAACCAAATAGAGCGAAGAAAGTTGTTCTTTTTTAAATATATAAATAGTAAAGTTAATACCACTTCAGTATCAGTAATCCACTATCAATGAGATCAATACTCCTATTATAACACCTATAACAATAAAGAAATAGTAATTACTGTTATTTATCTTCTTTATAACTCACTATTAACATACTTATGAGTGAATGGGCTGTGGTAGCTATAACACTAGTTAATTGGATGATATCTTTATAACGTTATGATATACTACTGTACTTAAATAGAAATGTAAAGGGAATATTATGAATAATAATAATAATGAGCATTATTGAGCATTATTGATTGAGTCCTCCTTATTGCCTGTACTATCACAGATATCATCATTACTAGTATAAGCACAGAAACTACTACACTATTTATCATAGAGGAGACTTCCTAGAATTACATAAATCAGGATGTGAATGAACTTCAAAACATGTGACTTCAGTAGGTTCTACTGATTTGGTTAAATGTGGTATAGAATATTTACAATTTTAATGATATTTTATTGAAACATAAAATCTTAGTTTAATCAATTTTTATTTCCAACGTCAATGTATTCACCTTTTTAAACTTGTTCATGTAATATATCATAATGGGTGCTTTTTTTTTTTTTTTTTTTTGTGGTCTGTAGTGATTACATCCTGAACATAGGTTGCATTTGAGTTGGACCTAATATGGAGTAATCTCATCATATGAAGAATTTTTGCTGTGAGTGGGGACAAAAAGTGAGAATGTGCCATTATCAAGTATGCTACAGCTAGTAATCCTTACAAAAGGAGATTAAGTAGCTCCATTTTGTTAAATCATACTTTGTTTCTACATATTTCCATACGAATTGTTGATTTTTTTCTGTGTTATATTTTTTCATTTTTCTTTTTGTTAACCATAATTATTGTTTGTTGTTATATTAACAGACTTGTTTTTCATTATAATAGAGCATGACTCTGTTATAACATCCCAATAATTTTTATTATAATAACAGATTTGTTTTTTCAATACAACAAGACAGTCTATGTCATGACAACACTATTGTTTTGGTAGAACAAATAATTTTGCTCTCAATTCAACAGAACAGTGTTATGTTATAACGGCAATATTATTTGTTACAATAACACATTTAGTTTTAATGTAACAGAACAAATTATTTCTTGTTATATCAACAAACTTTTGTATTGTTATATCGATTGCATCAATACAACATATATATTTTGTTACTTAGCAAAGTTCTTTTATCAGTGTAGGTCATCTATATTAATATTAATTAAAAGTTAGTTTAATTTTTACTTTTCATTTATTTACACATGAGTATATGATATATCATGTTCTATAGTATTCTCAATAAAAATATGGTTCTTGTAAATCAGATAAGTAAGAGAGATATCATTGACCTTCTCAGGATCAATAGTTAAGTTAACAGCCTCACCCTGTAGTAATAACATAAGTAAATTATTTTTAAAGTGTGTTTGTTCACTATCAATACAAGCGATTATAATTACATAATTATGTATAATATTATAAAAGAGTGGAACATTATAAAATGACTAACTCATTGTCATGTGTGTCTTTAGGGATTCCATTATTATTAACACAATTTATTTGATGTTAAAACTGTCATAATTCTTGGTCCTACATTTTCTGTCATATTTTATTGCTATCTTACTGTGTTGATTGTAGTCCCCTTTTCTTGAGGTAATAATAGATAGTAATATGTCTCCATAAAATTATATGGGTCATTATTATCATACACATAACATTCATCATATTGTTCATGTATTGTGTACATTTTATTATCAAAATGTTAAACTATCCACAGATGAAGTTATCATGTCTATTGATTTACTTGGTGGAATCTTTTATTTACTGAACATTGAGAGTGATATCTTAACCAGCAAGTGACAATATTAGTGTTTGGGACTTTGTTTTTATTGATATTGAACTTGTAACAATTATAATGCAGTAAAAAGTGCAAAATATTCAAAGTTAATCAGAAAAAAACTTCTATTGTCTCTTTTCCATTTTAGTTTTAGAGTGCAGTCATTGTTGTTTACTTCCTTAACTGACTGTTATTCTATCTTCATAACCCTTACCCCCTTGTTCTATTTACTGAATTTTTGATTTTGAGAAGAACCATGTTGTAACATTGTTTTTTTTACACTTGTAATTGATGTTTCAATTCTGTTTATATAAACAGTACAGAGTACATGCATAATAATTACTTTTTGTGATTGGCAGAACACCAGTCTTAGAGATTGATCCTACATGATAATAAAAAGGTGGGCATATATATGAATATTATACACAAACCTTTTCTTCTTTAAGTAGAAGTCCTTTTCCCTCTTCTTTTACCTTTTGCTAGCCAAAGAAAAACATTCCAATTGCTTATACAAAATTGTAATAAGTTATATTCATATTAAGTTGACAATATTAAACTCATAATTATTAATCTACCTTAGTTTAACAGCCTTATCTTGACCTAATTCATCTTTACTATTATCTGCGTAACACTAAAGAACAAAGTATTGAGTCTTTATTTATTGAACATGCTGCAAAACATGGTAAACTATATACTAGCTACAAAGTCCTGCTCTAAATTGCAGGAGTTTGTTCTAATTAAGTTAGAAGATCAATAGGTATAGTATACATAGTATATGTAAATTATCATTTTTCAATGATTCTAAACACCAACATAATGTTATACATATTTTGTTTCAGTATCACTGACCACAATCAAAATGATAATGGTAATATCCATTTGGAAAACATTATGTATACAATACATACCTTGGTTTTGTCATGGTGGTGATTGATAGGGATCTAATGAAATTCAATAAAGAGTTACTCCATAATTTTGCTAATTCACAAACTCTACTTTTTAATTCCTTTTTTTACTACACTACACAAGCAATAAGAAAATGATAACCACCAAATACAACAATTACTGTGATTACTATTACAATAATTAGTATAATGTCCTATAGATCTAGATGTGGTTAGTTGATACCTGTAATAATTTAGTGAATAGTTTTCATTATTAGATTTTACGTACCAGCTATTGAAGGTCTAATAGAAAGAGCTGGAAACTTTGAATTTAAACTTGAAGATTATAAATTTTCCTACAGGTTGGTGCCATCACAGTTATTTTGTCCTTAAGATAATGTGGTTGTAATCAAAGAGGTCTTATTACAGAGATACGGTACAATAATGGTATATTCTCCTGAGATAGAATAAGTAGATCATTATTAGCAATATAGTTGTCATGTTCTGAGGAGCAGAAGACTTAACCTTTTACCGAAGTTAGTAGCTATTATAGCACAGCCCCATATTGTAGAACGTGGAAGGAAATGACATTGATATTGATACCATTAGTAACACGGAGTTATGTCAACTGTTTGTATCTGAGATGTATCTATATAATATATAGAATATGAGATCAATGACATCTATAAACATTATATAGTATAAGTTACTAAAATTATCAATTGAAGTATATTTGATGATGAAGTTTCAAATTAGACCAAATGAAATTAGCTGAACAGTTTAAACTGGATCAAGAGGACATACAAGATGTATTCCTTCTTTATTATTTGTAAATACTTCATATTAGTTACAGTAATATTATAATCACTGTAATTTAGAGTAATGTTCAACATGTTATAGTTAACAGATATAATGAGTAGGATGACGGAGTACAATCAACATTAATAACCTGTATATAGAGATAGGATCAATTTAATTTAGAGTAAAGACCACTAACTTGTGCTCTAAAGATAACAACAGCATATGTAGATTATTAGGATCAACTTCAATATGATAATGTGTAAATATTTACTTTGGAAACTAGGACAGTATTAATGATATATAGTAATATGATATTTACATTGTAAAAAACTGATGGTTAATTTAATCAATATATCATCATAAAGGTTGCAAGTAACAAATTCAATTTGAAGTAAATGGAATACTGTTTTGATTACTAACATACGAAATGGCACTGATGTTTATAGCCTCTTGCTTTGTCTAAGAATAAAAATCAAACATTGATATGTAACAATCAATTCCATATAAGGAATTGATTGTTTATCAAATGTTTTATATATATACGACATAGTTACATGTTTATTTTCAGTTTGCATCAACTACATGCAACCTGTATAACCATAGATTGGTTTAATCAACCAATCATTTTTACAATAATAAACATACATACCATACATATATATATAATATATATAGATATAATATATATATATATATATATATATATATATACTATATATATATATATATCTATATATATATATCTGCCGTGATATTTACCTAATGAAGTATTGAGATAGTACATTTGTCCTCATTTCCAGTACTAGCTCCATTAGTAGCTGATATAGTTACTGTATAATATCTCATTAGATATAATGATATCACTAATAGATAATAATACTAGTACTAGTAGTGATGTTAGTAATGTTAAGTTCTAATATAGTAATAGTATAATAGAGTATAGGACAACCAGGTAGACTTGGGAGGAGGTAACCATGTCAACAGAACACCCTGTACAATTTACATACTAGTTACAATGAAACTGGATCAGGAGGATCTGAAAAAAACAATAGTAAAGAGGTCATGTAAGACATGATTATTCTCATAAATATTATTAATTTCAATTGCTAAAAATCATAATAAAAAGTATATATGTACAAGAGGGTAAGAAACATACTTTAACAAACAAACAGATAAAACAGTGAACTGTTTGTCATAATGAGAGTCCTAATATGGTCTATGTGAAGTTTTCATAATATATACTCCCTTTATTGCATTCAAATAATGAAACACATTGCTATTATTCATAGTTTATTAAACTTTACTTTAAATAAATAATATCTATAGTGACACATATATTTGTGTTATATAACACTGACCTTGTACTAATAATGTGAAATTATTTGAACAGTAATCAATTTTTCCACCACTAAGTGGTTCTGATAAGAATTTGAACTAAACTATCATTATAAGATAATTTGACATTGTTGATAGGTTAATGTGACAACACAGACATTTGGAAATATTGTACAGAGGACCCTCTACAGGATCTAGATCTTGCTGACTGTCATGATGATACACTTCAATTTTATATTCATACGGTCCACAAGGATGTAGTCCAGTGATATTAAAAGTTAATTTGAGAGAAGATCCTTCACAAGATGTGATATCTGGCAAAATAACTGATCTGATCTGAGGAATCTAAACAAACGAGAAGTATATACATTTTGATTACTATATTATACTTTAAAAATACACTTACTACTTAGACAGGAGATAAAAGATCTAGAGAGAGTATGAGGGCGACAACATAACAGTAACGGTTAAACGAGGTTACACATATTGGCAAACCATAAAATTTAGAAGTATAATAAACCTTATAAACGACTGTATTTTTAAATTATGAAACGATGTCAAAAAATTAATAACAGCATACATACTTCCTGTCTTGATAATATTTTGAACTATTCATTCTCATCATCTAATAACTTAACATCAGAGGTATGTTGGACAACAGAGGAGACAATATAGTGACATTAAAATCCTTGTATAACTATTCATCTACAAATATCAGCTTGGAACATTGTAGGTAAAGGGAATATTATACATTACCACTGATACTATATCAAGGTTAGGAAAAATGGAAGGGTAAAACCAATATTATCATGCATCCCTATATACAGTGTTTATAAGATTTTATTATATGAGCAATTATGCACTGTCAGGTAAAAATTAATTTTACAAAAAATTCTTCACAAGATGTGATAATATGGCAGATCATTAACTGATCTAATCTGAGGCATCTCACTGGACAAATTGAGAGATATATTTAATTGTTGTATAACCAGAATAACCTTAACAATACATTAATTTTACTACTTAGACAAGGAGAAAAGAAAGTAAGGCCGTGGCGCAGCTCGCTGTAAACAGATTGCCAAGAACACTTTCTGCCGAAACTTTGTTTTAAAAATGGCTCATATATTTGGTACAAATATACTGCATTCTGTTTGCAATAGTGAGCTGGACATCTACAGAAGCTACTCGTCCAGGTAAAATCTGGATGTATCCATAATAATAAACTGAACTAATTAACAAACACCACAATAAATCAATTAAGATAAAGTCAGATCATTTTATATTGAAACTTTATGATCCTTTAGTTTTATGGCAATCATTAACAATATCATATAAAAAATCACTTTTATAATGTATTTTATTTCACAATCATGATCAATGCCAGATCAATGCAAGATCAATGTCTGCTGGTTTATCAAGCTGGTCATATTTCCTTATTACTTAATAATATATTATATCAATATTAATTGGAGGATTTCTTTTACTAGAAACTATTGTAGTTATTTTTTAAATGGAGTGAGAACCTAAAAATTTAGAATAAGCCCACATAGTATATATGTATATTATTATTTTTAATTTATGCAGCAAGACTAAAGCCTCATGGTCATCAAAGAAATTTCAATGTTCATTTAGCATTCATAAATAGATACATCACCTACAGCAGACACAAAACGATAATGAAAGCTATACTTTTTTTTAATCCAATAACTTTACCTTCAGACTGTAAATGTATTTAATATAGCAATTCATTACTAGTAGGCTATTATTTAACCACATCTTTATGAAACAATGACAATGACAAATATAATCATAAAAAACAAATAGCTAAGAATAGCTATCTTCTTTTATAAATATATACAAAATATATAATTAATACCACTATCAGTAATAGTAATAAGTACTGTCAATGAGATCATTACCCCTATTATAAACACTATAACAATAAAGAACTAATAATTACTTGTTATTTACTTCTTAAATACTCACTAATTAATATTACTTCTGGTGATGGTGACGGTATAGATGAGCTACTAGGATCATTAACTAAATGTAGAGAGGGTTTTATTTTACTAATCTCATGTGATATTATATCATATGAGATTATCACTGATATATTGCTGTAAGAATTGTTGAAACATTCAAGGGAACTACCAATGGACTGTGATATACTAGTTATAGTTAAACTAGTCATAGGATAAACCAGCTGTATATATTGATAGTCAGAAATAATAGACAATTAAATAACTAACTTACTGAAGTTAATGTCAATGATGTTTGTAATGCTAGTATTGTCAGTATCAGACAAATATAAAATCCACTGTAACTATGTCCAACATTGACATTAACAGTTATAGAGTTCACATCAATCATTCACTTTAAAAATAATAAGTTCTAATGTTCGGATCACTTGTATTGAGTTTCATTATTATTAAGAAATTATTTGGGACAAATAGAGGGAAGGCAACATATCTGTTTTGTATACACAAAAATTAATTGTTTTTTTTTGTTTTATTTAATACCTCTATTTTCTATATGTCACATTAGCAATATCATTTGTAATTATTGTAATTTTCTGGTTCAGCCAATAGAGGACCAGAGAACAATCTGAAAAAGTATAATAATAAATAAATAAGTAAATTACAAAAGTGTCACTTACTGTAAGGACCCATATATTTATTAAAAACATAGTTGATAGCTGGTTGATATTCCATTGAGAAATACTGTCACTGTGATATTGTTCTCTACACAATAATCAATTGAGTCAATTGAAATGTTTCAGTTGTATTGACTGTATCAATAATATCATCATATATAACATTGAATATTGTCACTCATAATAAATAGGCACTGTGTGGAATGGTGTACTCCAAGAGATATGGGTCTGTAAGGAATCTAAATAAGTCACGTTGATAATTGAGGTGGTCCAACGCCTACATAATAAAACATAAATAATAAAAATCATTATTACTACACAGGTCATGTACAGTTAATGTGACTTATATATTTGTTAGACTGAGACTTTAAGTTCTAACTTTTAAGTTAAATATTAACAGTTTCATAAAGAATACAACATAATACAAAACTAAGTCTAAGACAAGTATCCATTGATACTAACCAAAGACATTAAAATGAGTAGTGTACATGAGTCTCCAATGATACATTGAATGACAGGTCAGAATTCCTTTCAGTGCCTCAATTGTCAACACAGACTGGTTTCCGAGTTGCTGATATCGATACCACGTCCTTTATTTGTAACATGGTTACTCCTTCTCCATTGATAGTCCAACTGATAACAGCATTGTTGGCGGTAGCAACACAGGTCAAGTTAATTACTGAGCCCAATGTAGCATTAACATATGGTTGTGGAGCTATATCACCTATATCATTAATATGATAAAAAATATATGAAGTATGGCTCAACATCTTACCATTTATTGAGGATAACAGACCAAATATACACAAACACTTTCAAAAACATGATTAAACTGACTCTAGTTTGAGGGACCAAAACGCTGAAATAGTATCTCCACTCAGCAACTAGGCATCCACACCTCCAAACTCATTGCGTCCCAACCTACTCGCGAGGTCTGGTCACACGAGTCCCAGTAAGGAATGTAGCGCGGGTGTTGGTATGCAATTAGATGTAGTGTGAAATATGAATATTATCAAATTTGTAAGTAGTGTGAAGTGAATGCATGGCTATATACTCATCATGAATTCTGGTACTCCTGCTGCTCGGATGTTAAGCAGTGAACCCAAAGATCGTGTTATTACAAGAAACAAGAATGATGAATTCCTATCTATACTCCATGTTGTAGATGTGCTAATGGATGAGAAACTTAAGCAGAGAATATTCAACAAAAATAGGCAGTTCTTTTGTAAATCTCGCTGAGAACTCTCAATAGATTTTCAAAATGCCTGAAGACAAACAAGATTATCAGTGAAAACTCGACTTAGTAGGACATCTCTTCACTGCCCGTTATTTTTTTAATGACAAAAAAGACATCCAGTAGCAGATAGCTAATTTTAAGGATATCAAGATAGAAAATAAACATAATGAAATTTGAATTATACTAAATTATTTTTTTCTTTGATTTTTGAAAGAGTCTGCTGATGTGCAGACAGGATATGGAAGAGCATTCCATAGTGAGGAAACAGATGGAACAAGGGAATGTAAAGAAGCAGATGTATGAGAAAAGGATATAGAAAGCATGAGAGGGTCATAAAGAAAGTCGTGAATTATGAGTAGGAGATGGTTTAAGAATGAATATGCCAGGGAGGGAAGTAGAGAATCTTTTTGAAGGATTTTGTAGAGCAGCATAACTTAGAAACTGTACAACGAGAAGAAAGTAAAGGAATATTGTAATAAGATAGAAGAGTAGTCGCTGTTCCACTTATGGGAACACATTTTTAATGCAAAATATTGTTTTTGTTCTAAGATGAGTGAATTAATTGAATGTTTAGGAGATCCCAAACAGTTTGAGCAGTAAGAGAGATGGGGATTACATGTGAATGGTATAATTTGAAGACAGTTTGAGAGTGATGTATGTTGTAGAAAATTCGGTAAATGACACCTATACTTCTACTATCTTTTGAGCATACAGATTGGATATGAGGAGTCCAGGACAAATTAGAGGAGATTAAAACACCAAGGTACTGGAAAGATGCAACACAGTCAAGTTTAATAATATTAAGGAAAAGAGGTGGAAGAGTGGAAGAAGGTTGTGGAGTGATAATCATATATTTTGGTTTTTTTTTGAGTTGATAGTTAAATGATGTTCCAGGACGAGATTGTATCAATATTATAGTAGATTGAACAGATTGCATAGAAGTAGAGGTAGGAATTTCTAGATAGAGGAGTATGTCATCAGCATAAAAAGTGATGTTAGCAGATGAGAGAAAAGATACATTATTTTAGTAATGACTCTGGGCTCATAAAATTAACTGCATGGCTGGTACCTTCCTTAATGCCTTGAAACTCTTTCTATATCGCATGAGTTTCAGATAAAACTCAGCAGATATCCTAATTTCAATAATTTTCTTGATCCACCCCCTTAACACAACTAGTGGTGATACACATAATACAATAATAACCTTAACATTATGAATACAATCATAACCTTTGGTAGAATGGAATAGCATACTGACTTCCATATCCGGTTGGAAGACAACAGAAAAAATCATTCCCAGGAAACCAATGCACTAATTACTTCTTCTTGCTTCTCCTTGAGAGTAAATCCTTAATTCTTTGGCAACTTCATCGATTTTAGAGACAAGCTTTGCAGTAGACATATCTCCAAACTTTCACACATACTTCAATTTGATAATATTCATATTTCACACTACCTTTAATTGCATACCAATACCCGCGCCAAATTATTATAATAGTATTATTAGTGGTATTTGCCTATTAGAAGATAGAATACCAGTATGTCAAATAATTTATGGAAGATAACAGAACTAAATACGGAACACTTTCAAAAACATGATATTACTGTCTCTAGTTTGAGAGAATAAATGGTACAGCAATTAGGCAGGCCACACCTCCAAATCATTGCTATGCTAATAAGCCTATATAGAGAGACTATAGATGCCATTACATTTGCTGCAGTCAGGAAACATGAAGAATCTACTTGTCTCTATATATTCTTATTGATGCAAATACAAAGTCTCATTTGTATCTGCACAAAATGCATGTAAGTTGAATAAACAATATTATACTGAGTTATACTCATGTTTACTGCAGCCATTCTCTCTTCTCCTGTATCTCAAAATACTACAGAAGGCTCTGTAGTTTACTTTTACTTGTATGGTATTGGGATACTATTCAGATGGATTGTTGATGGACACTATGATGGTACTGCAGCTGTAAAAACAGAGGAGTAGATAATAATTACAAAAAAACTCTAATAATGAGGACACAAACTTGAAGGAGTCTAAATTAACACTTCCTGCTACAATACAGAACAGTAATATTACCATAAAATGTTATATGGTAGGGATTCCTTACAGTGATGGACCAAGTAATCCAGCTCTGTTATTAGTACAAGGTATTTCTAATTATATCTAATAAGTTTAATTAGTATTTAGATTCTATTTGTATTCTAAATAATTATTGTTTTCAAAAATTATAACCTGATTATCAGTCATCTCTTCATAAAGATATGCCATTAATATTATATTAGGTCTGTTGTAGCTATTAGATGTTAATATCATATTTTATATAACTAGGATTACTGGAACCAGTAAAAGGACTTATCCTTCATTGTCAAACCAAAACTGTCAATACATTTCATGGGTGTCCCCTACTACTATTGAGGGAGTTCCTATTTTGAATTATCAAGTTATTTTGTCTGATATCAGTACTAATAGTGTCTTAATAAATAGTACTACAACTATTAATATATATACTCTGTGTAGCCTTACATTCAGTGATGACCACTCTTACATGGTCCAAGTAGCTGGTGTGCCAATTCGTTGGACTTGGTCATATGCAATGATAATAAAGTATAATAATGGTATAATCTATGATATAGGACTTATACAAGACTTATCATATATATTAATAGCTTCACATAATAGCAGTAATCTGTCTTGCACAATAGAGAATACAGAATTGTTTCAGTTATTACTCTATTGTGAAGTCAGCTAGTTCTAGGAACTTAGAGACGCATAGTAGTAAGTAAACTGTTTGTTTATAATTTAAAAATATATGTATCAGTACAGAGTGCACTACTACTACTACTACTAGAACTACTATTGTTACAGTATTGAAGGAATTGATAACAAATTCAATAGAGTGTAGTCCTAAGTTCATCAAAGGTATTGTTCTATAATACCTATTGACATTAAAATATAATAATATTAGGAGATTGAGACAGGAGTTCTCCCTTATAATAACTGTCAGTATAATGGTAGTGGTACTAGTTAGTATACTGGGATTCATCTGTGTGGCTATTTCATTATAACTGTTTGGTGGAATTCAAGTAAAAGTGGATCAGGTAATGAAATTGTATTATAAATTAAAACTTCTGTGACATGTTTAGGAAATAAAGATATTCCATTACAAGTTAATCCATGTTATGAGGAACGTTAAGCTTCCTCAACATGCACAATGAACTGAATACAGTTCATTACAATTGTAATAATTGTTTATAATAATTTTTTGAGGAGTGTAAATTGTTTTATTATGTAGATATAATAATTATTCATTAACTAATAAATATGGAAGTAAATTAATGTCAGCAAAAAAAAATAAAAAATACTTCAAATAACACAATGTCAGCAAAATAAACTATGCCATATATAATGCTCTTGTGCTACAAAATTATGCAATAAAAAAAACTAAGATCAGCCTTACCATTAATTTTACAAGTTCACTAACTACTATATAAATATTATACGTACAACAACAACAACAGCAGCAGCAACAGCAGTAGTAATTAAAGAGAATGTCCTTGTTTTTAAGACAGATTACTTTGTCTCATTAGTTGGGAAAAAGAACTCCTACATCATAATATCATAATGTTACTATGGTAACAGACAACAATCCCTCATACCCTGGGAGCTATATAGTAGGTGTAGTTGGGACAGTAGCAATAGTACTTTGTTCAGGTGGGAGGAGTTTTCGATGTTGGAGGAGGATAACCCATTTGATAAGCTGTTTCGTCACTAGCAACTGGTTTAACAGCTTCACCCAAGGTAGTTTGGTAAATTGTCTGATGACAATACTTGTTCCCCTTTCTTCTCAGAAATTGTTGAAAGTCTGACGAACACTGATGATACCATTACACCAGTAGTCTTCAGTTATAGTGTGTTATGTGTGTGTAAGAGAGAACATAATTCAGAGAAATTCAGAAAGTTATAATTAAGGTTTGATATTATTATATAAAAACCTGATTAGTAGCTTTTTTTTCATCAACATTATAAGAGGTGTTCATATATAAACTGATCTTCAATGTCATCTTCTGGTTTTAAACAGTGGAACCTCAGAACCATCAGTTGGGAATGTAGCAGATTCACTATTAAGAGATTGTACTGCTTGAATTGTGATACTTTGTCTAGTAAAGTAATATACAACAATTATCATAATTTTTAGTATTATATTACCCAACAGAGGTTGTGTAGATATTATCTCATTTTCTTTGGTAGTCTCACTTTTAATAGAGTAATGACAATAATTAATGTATAGTTTACTTACATCAACAATGGAGTCTCAGAGTTATCAGTTGGAAATGTGGCAGACTCACTTGTAGGATGGGGGGGGGGGTTGTTCTGGTTGACTTTAGCTACTTTTTTGTCTAATAAAGATATAGTAAATTATAGTAAATATAATGTTGTTATTATAACTTACATAACATGAGGTTGTATAGTGTTAGTAGTCATCTCGGTTTCTTGAGTGTCACCGATATGCCCTCAGTATCTGCAATCTCACTAGTAACAGATATAATGATAACAGTATTTATGTATTTTACTTACATCAATCCCTGAGCTTCATAATTATGGTGTTGGATAAGTGGACAATGGATCACCAGTAGCTTGTGACATGTTCGGGATTTATTTGTAGAGACAGCAATGTTTTGTCTAACAAAAGTAAATATAAAAGAATATAGTATTGTCTCCTATATACTTACTCATGAGGTTGTGTGTCAACTTTCAGGTATGACCTCAATATCATTAGCCAAGTGTTACTGTAATTTGAATAAAATTAGTCATTGTATTTTTTTAGTTATCATACTTTATCAATGGAGCTACAAAGTCATCAGTTAAATCGCTAGCAAGAGGAACTTCTGGTTTTACCTGAACGACGTTTTAAGTATGTTTATACAAAAAGAGAAAGAAGAGAACAAAGTATATATTATTAAATATAAATGATATATGACTAACTGATGAATCATGTGTGTGTCTTCTTCAGACAATAATAAATTCTCCATTATTATAGGTAATCCATATTATTCTTATGTGAATCTATATGAATATAAGTAGATAATTTAAGTAATAGTAGACAAGATATACTAACACTTCTAATGTAGTCACTTCAACTCTACTTTCATTTTCACTTTCTTGTTCACCCTCTCTCATCATTTATGTTCCCTCAGTTGACCTAATAATTAATAGATACAGCATCTTATGATCTATGGTCATATACCCTATTTGATCATTATAGGATGTAAAAATATTATCGTTTTGTGGGTTGTCCCTTTTTATCATATCCATCTTCTACATACTTCATTTCCAATCATTATGACGTTGATTACCTGTAATGATTCTAAATCAAAAAACTCCATGATAGGATCATTAGTTCTTACCATTTATTTCTCTATTGTTTCTATGTTTTTTTTCCCTATATCTCTCTTACCACATACAACATAATTACTATGCCTACTAGTATCACATAGGTCCGTTAGTACCCATCCAACTATAATCCCAACTATAGGAGTTATCCTAACATTATATGAGCTGACATATATATCAATATTAACAATTTTTAATAACCATTGTTTAGTCCTAGCTCTTACATCATTCTTATCAGGTTCTCTATTACTGGTAGTATCTGCAATATAAAATAATATTACTTTAATAATCCACATGTATATATTCACTGTTACTATTATTTTGACATACTGGTATATCTTCTTATCTTGGTAACTAATAGCGACTCTGACCAACTTTGTCATAACCACTAATGACTTATTAACTCTACCATATCTATTCCCAGACATATATATATATTTCATATGTTTCCATTAACACTGAGACTAAATAGTTATCAACAGCATTATGAACAGCTACCAGGTGAGAGACGAGTATGTTTTTGAATTAAAACGAAGACCATATTTTTTCACTAAATATTTTAATACCACATCCTTATAGCTTTGTGATCCAAGTAGAAAGTACATTTTACACACTGAAGTATCCTGGTTGAGGTAATCCTCTGGTATAATACTGACTCGTTGTACTTTCCTATGTATCTATATAGAAGTGAGGATATTATGTTAATCTCAGTGAATATTATTATATCATATGATCACATCATTTACTCTAGTGTCAACAATAGTAATTGACAATGTACATGATTAATTTATTTATAGTATTGTCTTACTTTGATTATAATAATAATTCATCGGATCTCCCTGAAGACACTGTAACATTACAGTTTATTTTTATAGGATGAAGTATCATTGACAGATCATCATCTGCTCTCATCAATAGTTGTGTCCTACTAACTTGATAAAAGTTATTTTTAGCACATTTGATGGATAAATTAAATGGTTGAGGTACTGATAGTGGTGACATGAAAAGTATTGACCTAATTAATGGATGTGGTCTAAATTAAAAGTAACAGACAATATACAACCGGTACTTTAATTATCATCAGTATTTTACTGTCAACAACTTGAAGTGGATGGATGAACTAATATTAAAGTTAGTGTCTATTGGAAAGATCAATTATTTAATATTAAAATTAATTAACTTGACTTACTAAACAGTTTCATCCATTTCATATGGTTGACTTACGACCAGTCTGGATTCTTATTAAATACACCTGTTTACTGTGTACAGGTTTTGATGATCTTCAAATACAGCTCTGGATATATATTAACTGGAAATGTAACTTCACTCATATTATATATCATATCGTTGTCACTCATTATTTCTACATAAACCTCTGTAGTATGTTTCAGGACAAGACTGACTCATTAATACTATCATATTACAATATTTCCTCTATGTTAATTTTGTGGAGAATGTGGAGGTTCCAATTACTCCGAAGATAAACTGGATCAAAGCAAGAAATTTAATGTCAATTATCCCCACAAAATACACACCAACTAATAGAAGTTCATCATCTGATAGTTGAGCATTGGATATAAGAACAATCTTACATACGTGATGTTACCAACAGTATTAGAAGTTTGACACGATTGTTCGTTATTTATAAGAGGCTGATAATTATTCGCAGGTACTGTGAGTTTCAACATAGTTAAAAGTGACCTTTTTGTCCCAATATAAAGTGTTTTATATACTATTTGTTTTTACAAGACCTGTAGAACATAACAAGGGGAATTAAAATAAACATTTCAGTTACAAGCGTTACCTTGTTTTTTTTACATTTCTCCCGTTATCGCTGACTGACAATTAGAAATCGATAGCATGCTTGTTGAAATAGGAGTACTCCAAAAAAAATAGTAAGTTTCGTAAACCGACCTTTCCAAGTCTTTTTTAAAAGACGATTGGTGAAACAAAAAAGACGATAAAATTTGAGGTTATCTAACAAAAAAACTGAATGGGGGATTACTAAGCAAAATGGCATCCGTTCAGAGGGGAAGCCCCATCCAGCCCCGCCCGTAAGAATTCATCTTGAAGTAAACTTAGATGTATTATTATTTACCAGGTGTACATACATACAATGAAGACCTAGTTTGGAAAAATTAGTGGTTGCTGTCCTTTACACCACGTACTGGTGTGCAGCCTTGTGTTTTAAAACCAGCAATTAGAATATGCTATATTAATTATATATAATAATATACATTATATATATTGTAGACAATTTTGTGAATACAGGGTGGTTCTTGGTTTAACTGACTATTAGACATCATCTAAACCTACAATTTACACTACCATGTATTACTCTATGACACATCGTGATGCCACTCATCATAGTACTAATTAACACCAGAAGGACTCAAGTACGTAAACCCCCACTACTACAAACACCACAAGTTTATTGAGAATTAATATTCTACCCTAAACCTTTAACTTATGTATTAAAAAGAATGTGTTTTATAATTTTGCTTTAATCTATATCCTTATTCTAGCATGAAATGTAAGCTTGACATCCTCTTGTTGGTCAGTGTTATTCAATTATTGTTTTACCAGGGAGTGAAGTTTTTCTATCTATAAATAGAGTAACGGTGATGAGATTACTTCACACGCTTTTGAATTAAGGGCTATATCTATGTTCTATTTTCTACTTTTAATACGATAGCAAAAAATGAGAATTATAATTTGGGGTAATGCATGTGAGCACCCAACTACAACAAGGAAAATACCAAACACAACTAATTTTGTGTTTATTTGTTTTTTCTTTATTTCTCTCAACCATTGACATTATTGTTAATGTTTTGGATAATATTGTTATCTTGAGTGATTCTATTCCTTAATTGTGGAGAGGTACAAGAACTAATTCCAGTGTGGTTTGTTTCAATTCCACGGTTCACTTTCTCAATAGAATCTGGTTCATCTTCACTGATGCTGCATGTGATCTAGAGAATGATAGGGATTAGGTAGAAACAACCCTCAATATTAAAATCACATAATGAATTGTTTAACTGAGGGGGGGGGGGGGGGGGGGGGGGGTGGGGTGGGGGGGGGGGGGTGATTCCTCTTGATATGAAGTGGTATGAGTCCGCTCTGTTAATTCCATCATTCAGGCTTTTCAACAGTAATTACGTTTTTGCATGTTTTGTTGTTAACTAAAATAATAAATATATAATATACTGTATTATCATATAACATAAGTTAGGTAATTACCATATATTAGTAACACTTAAGTTTAGAAAATGCCACTCTCTAACTAACATAGCATGGAAGCAACAAACGGAGCATAATAATCAAACTAGGGATCAATTGAGAAATACAAAGTTGCATTTTCCCCTGTAATGTAGTAACATTCATTCAGAAATTTATAACTTGTTTTATTTTTTACTTATTTTTGAAATTCAAAGGTCAAGTTTCACTTTCAAAAGAGTTGAAAGAGTATTTGAAAATAACTAATTTCTAACTTTTTTTAGTATTTAATACATCTTTAATGACGTTCAGAAACATTAATATCAACAACGATAATAAATGATAGGTACAACAACATAGTCCTGTCCTAGTCTACTACATCTTTTCTCAATTTTTCTTAGACAGGACTTAAGACAGAAATGATACTATTAATCAAATAACACAATTCAAATATTTGCAATGAATATTATTATATCATACTATCATTTGAATATCAATTCTAAAACAGTAAACAGGATATGGCGAATAAATATCATAATTACAATATTTCAGTCGTATTCCTATCAAAAGAAAATCAAGCAAAAACACCAGACTAACCTTTCATTGTGGACTAGGAATGAGACTAATAACACAACTTACATGACCTGGAGCAGTTTTCAAGCTATCCTGACCTAGGTAACCATATTCTTAATTGTTTCTCTTTCTTAGTTACTAAATGGCACTTCATAGTTTACATTCTAACATATGTTTACCTTTTGTTACTATACCTCTAAATTAGTTAAATTCCTCACTAAGGATTAAATCAATCTACAAACATATAATTTAGAAGGCCAACAACCTAAAAATAAACTTTTATACATACATGGCTTGGACTTTGCAATGATGGCTCCTTGGACATTTATAATTAAATCACATGGTTCCTCTGTTCTTAGGCACTAATTTCAATGAACTTACTAAATAGGAGAAGACTTGTTTTTCAGAGGAACAATCAGGATTGGAATGCTCATATTCAGTTACAGTTTCAACTACCCAAAAACTGAAAATTGGTCAAATATCTCAAAATTGTCCACTTTACCAATAGGCATTCTGATCAGTCCATTCCTTGAGGCACATGAGGGATGTTCCAATTACCACAAACTGAGAGCTTCCTTCATTATCATGACTACAATGGGTGCAATAGTTTTGCTATCTTTGTCAAGTGTTTTTAACTCTTTGTATGATTTGGAGGTTGATCCTAAAGTGAGATAATGTTAGTCAAAGTATACATTAGATTCTTATTATTATCTTGAATGACTTATAATATTATTTTTAAAAAAAATTCATTATAATGGAGTATTTACCCCAGTAGCCCACGGCTTAAATATCTTTGTGCTGCAATTTTCTATAACTTAATGTATTCTGAGTATACAAGCTTAAACTTAATTGGCGTTCCAAAACCTTGGAATATCTAACATATTTTCATTTCCTTGGGACAGGAGGTAATTCAGTACGTTATGTTTTCAATTCTCTTTACAATACCATAAAAAAACTAATACCAATATTCATACTAGTTACCATTGATCTAGGTGTTCACAAGTACTCAGGTATAGCATGTACTGAAGCATCATTAGTGGATGGAACTATAAGCCAAGGTGAACCAAAACTCACTGTAAATATATTGAGATGGGGCAATCATTTAATTCTTTCATTAACTATCTGATATAACTGAATGTTGTTGTCTCTCCTCTGAACGCTGTTACTACGCACTAACTGTAACATCACTGGATATACCACTATCACTGCCACATGGTAAATGATTATTGCTGGACTGGAAACTTTTTCCATCGGATTTAGATATAGGCTGTTTGGTGAGGATTTCCAGTGATGACATTTCTTGAATCTCAAGATGTTATACCACAATGGTTTAAATTTTGATAGACTGGGTTTCATCCCTTTAACTCCATCCTATAGTATAAAAGTAACAGTGTCAATTGTAATTACAATCAGGAAGCTTAATTTGTAATTTGTTTGTTTGTTTATGAATATATTGAACTGAGTTTAAGGGGGATGAATACTATAATTATATTCCCTATTTTTTTATTACAAGAAACATCTATACAACAAACATTTATGGGAATATTACACAAATGCAGAAAATATGTGAATAACATCTGCTCTATAGTAACTGTAGTAACTGGTAATTTATATTGCATATAATTACATTTACTAGGAAATTGATTTATATCATCATACTACTATTTTAAGCAGTGGTGAGCAATAATAACATTGATAAACTGTCATATCTCTTACATTGTTACTATAGGCTTTTTCATCATAGATGTATGAGGTGACTCAGGTGACAAGAGGTCTGTTCAAAACACCAATAGAAGGGTCTGGTCCTGCATTACATTGTAGGATGGGGTAAGGAAAATTCCTGATATTAGAGGTGGTGATGTTGGTTGTTGGTGTTGTCTTCTCACTTCACGTACTATAAGGAATAACATTGTCTATGTATACCGTCTGTCTTTCTCTGTTCACACAAAGGATTTACGGAATACATACAACAGTATATAGATTAAATATAGTATAGATTGTGCAATGTGTTTATTGTTTTATATAAGAGTTTGGGGGCAAGTTATGACTTACACTATATCAACATTAACTATGACGCATACCTCATCAGGAACTTATATGGTAAGGATCAGATATAGTAGTACCTTCATAGCTAATATAGGGTAATAATGTAATATCATAAATACATTTATGATCATATTGTTAACATACTTGTTTGTTGTCAGTTTGTGGGTATTGTCAGCGCTCTCTCTGTTAGTAGAAAATGTAATTATGTAAGAGAAGATATAATAATAATAATCTTGCCTCCTTAAGTTTTGCTGACTTCTGCTTTACTCTTTATATTGTATCAATAATAAAGACCAATTACCATAGTTACCACTAATACTATCATTACTGATATAACTCCTCCACAATAGCTACTATGACAATCCATTAGATCTACTGTTAACAGTAAATCTTGGAATTGATTTTGAGAGTTAATTCCAACTTATAAGTTGAATCTAGTAATGTCACTAACTGTTACAACACTTGTCTGTTTTACCTGCATATATATGACGTTAGAATAGTTAATATATATCCTTACTAGTATAATAACAGTCTCATTAATTAGATGGTAGTAGTAAGATATATTCCAGATACTTGAGGGTACACACACAGAATGGGTTAGTTATAATTAGTACCATCTAGTATATCATCTAAGCTGTCACAGTATAGTTACTACTAACTGGTAGAAACTTATATACTGTATACTGTAACTCTCCTCTATACTGGATTACTCATATGACTTCACAGTTTCCTTAGAAAACTCTCTCAAATACAATTACATCCATCAGCAGTAATCTTAGCAACCCCATTACAACAACTGATCCTTTCAAATAGACTGCAATTAAAAGCTTTGGACATAATATTTCTAATGAAAAATATTGGAAAAATAAAAATGGAATAATACCATATTTTCTAGATATATCCAACCAT
>NW_024534792.1:0-17315 GCF_016097555.1 Gigantopelta aegis
TCATGTGTCAATGTTTTTCAGATATACTTTTTTTTAAAACAAGTTTGGGCTCCATATCGTTTTTGTTTTTTGTTTTTTTATTTCTTCGTGTTGAACACATGAACAGTTAGCCTACTTTATATCTGCAATTGCATTATATACTTTGAGAAAAAAGCAACATACTCGTCCTACTTCAGTATGTTAAGACAAATGTAAGACGATTTTAAAAATTCACTCACGTGTCTGGTATACAAGTCCTTGACGTAATATTTTTTGATTAAGTTGATACACAAACTTAAAATATCGGGGTCTTTTGGACATAGAGATTTGAATCCACAGTGACCTTAAAGGGGCAGTCCTGAGTTTGCTGCAATTTATAAGACGCTATCGACTAACAGAGACTTTTTTAATGATTGCAGTTGCATATCAAAACTATTTTCTGCATAAAATATTTGTGGTTGTATATTAAACGCATTCCTAATCGTTCTAATATTTATACTAGGTTACATTTCAATTTGTTTCCTAGAATAACCTGAACCTGACAAGCTGAAGCACATTGAATATACAGACACTGATATTCTAAACAAGAAAATATATCTAATATGTAAGTTTAAGTGAAAAAAATATTTTATTATTCGGAGACATCTTACAATGAAGCAAACTCAGGAATATCCCTTTAAGAGAATCGTACACTTATCCATCACACTACGATGGAAGGCTGTCGAAACCTCATTTGTTTCTCATGCCTTTCTGGCATCTCGTGCAAATTGCAGAGTATAATAAACGGACATCTAATTTGCCGGACTAGTGTTTCTGTCTTTGCTGTAGAAGGAATTTAAGTCCGGTAGGAATACAAGTCCTAGAAAATAAAAACAACTTAAAAATAAACCAGGTATGAAAGTCCGGGTAGGACTATGGTTCCTAACCTATGGCGTTCCGATAGGACTACTGTTCCTAGGAGCCGAGGTCACAATTGTTTATAGATGCATTTACGCTTTACTTTGCCTTTCTAAGTGATGGCACTGGAGAGAGACGAGTGTAGCTTAAGAACTCGAGTACTAATACACATTAATTTGATGTATGACGTTTGCGTTGCTTATTTTTACTTTTCGTTCCACTGTCGATTTTCCTGTGAGACAGCGAATCTCGTCAGTTTGCCTATTTATAACAATGTATAAAACAGATCAATATTCAATAATATAACTCTGCATGCCAGTAGTAGTAGGTGTAATCACTTGAGGCCGGATTTTTCTAGAGAGGGGATGCAATATTCGAAAGTGTGAGACACAACCCATGTATACGATACTCTGTGCTGGCTCTGTTATGGATGACCAGTCTCTCTCTCTCTCTCTCTCTCTCTCTCTCTCTCTCTCTCTCTCTCTCTCTCTCTCTCTCTCTCTCTCTCTCTCTCTCTCTCTCTCTCTGTGTGTGTGTGTGTGTGTGTGTGTGTGTGTGTGTGGATGAATGTGGATGGATGTGTGTATGTTTCTGTGGGTGCAAGTGTGTGTATTGGAATTATACCATTTTTTATCTACTAAATTACATTAGGTTGAAAAGTTTATGGTCATGTAAAATTCATTTATAGTGACAGCATAAACATTATAAAAAACTGATTCGAAAGAGTGTCAATTTAATTTAGCGTTTCTCTTTTGTCAAGTACATGATGGATAGGTGTTTGCATATATATCTGTTCAGTTTTGAAAACACTCTGACCTGAGTTAAAAGGAATACGAAATTTCAATCTCAAAGCAACATGGGTTCCTTTTGCGTATCAGTACCAAGATAGAAGACAAAATCACTACTAGTGTGAGCATAGATAACACATGTGCGTCATAAGAAATGCACACAGTTGGTGTTCCTATGTTCCATTCACGCGGTTTCTTGCTTGGACGATCCCTTTCAAAACGTGTAATAGGCCCACAAGTGGAATTAAGTCATGATGTTGCTAATGTCAAATTTTCTCTCTGCTGCTGCGCCTCATACATAAACTGTTCCTTAAAAGCAGGTAGAAATAACAAGAAGAAAGAAACACGAAAAGAGAGAGATATTATCTAAACACCAATATATTATGTACTGTGCTGGAATGACAGGTCGGGTGATTTTATTTTTCAAAGCCAAATTGAAAAATTACTTTCATATACAATTTCATTGTGTTGTTTCCCGTTTTCATACATTATATTGTGTTGGTTTATTTCACGCAAAAATAAAAATGAATAGTAATAATAATAATAATAATAATAATAACAATAATAATAACAATAGAAATAATCATAATCATAATCATAATCATAATCATAACATCTCTATTTATAGAAGGTAGTTCAAGTAGCTCTGGACTATTCTCCTTTGAGACCGTCTTACTAATTATAACAATTATTCGTATTACACGCATGATTGTGCAAAAAGACATAAGAAGAAAAGTACTAGTGTTTTGGAATTAACAACAATACTATATTTATGTGCAATGTAGAAAATAATCGGTTCAGAAATAAATAACGTGTAGCAATTTTCCTTGTATGAAAAACTGAGTTCCCTGTGGAAAGGACTATTGGTGTAAGCCTATGAGAAATGCGTGTATATGCTCTGGATGCTTTATTCTGTTTGCTTTCTAGGGATATTTAAAATCACTGATGCGTCAGTGACAAGACTCGGTATATCATTATAAAGATGCAGGTAGTTTTATTTTTAATCATTCTGAGGGCTTCTTCGTGGCGTGACCGGACTGACGATTCCCCAACGGATCGCGCGGTAAATCATACTAATCACTCTATAGTATTTTAACTCTATATATTTTATTGTTTTATGTGTGCTGCCATTGATTGTTTTAACTGTAGTATATTGGGATGTTTTCTTCGTTTGTCTTTTAGATACTTTTCTCGTTCCAGCCAGTGCACCACGACTGATATATCAAAGGTCATGGTGGTATGTGCTACCCTGTCTGTGGGATGGTGCATATAAAATATCTTTTGCTGCTTATGGGAAATGTAGCGGGTTTCCTCTCTATGACTGTGTCAAAATGACCATATATTTGAAATCCAATAGCCGATGATTAGAAAATGAATGTGCTCTAGTGGTGTCGTTAAATAAAACAAACTTTTTTAAAGATACATTTTTGCGAATAGTCTCTCTCATAACTCAGTATAGATTGGCTCATAACAATTTAATAATTTATATTGCTTGCATTTGTATGCTAAATTTTATTCTGCTGTAATGAGATGATACCTTAATAATATATCTGTCTGTCTGTCTAAAGATATTGTACTGAGCGGGCCGCCATTGTAACATCTTTTTGGATATAGACCATTTTTACCAACTGAAACTATACATGAAGGACATTTTCTTGATTTAAATGTCAATGTTCATATATTGAATGCGTTGTTGACTATCTTACAGTTTCGAACGTATACCTTAGTGGATCCATTCAACTGATTGTTGTATTTTTCGTTCCATCCAGTGCCTCACAACTGGTCAAAGACTGTGGTGTGCGCTTTCCTGTCTGTTAGGAAATGCATATAAAAGATCCCTTCCTGCATTAGGACAAATGCAGCGAATTTCCTCTAATAACTATGTGTCAAAATTGCAAAATGTTTGACATCTAATAGCCGATGATTAATTAATCAATGTGCTTTAGCGGTGTCTTCAAACAAAACAAACTTCTTTTCTGCTCTCTCTCTCTCTCTCTCTCTCTCTCTCTCTCTCTCTCTCTCTCTCTCTCTCTCTCTCTCTCTCTCTCTCTCTCTCTCTCTCTCTCTCTCTCTCTCTCTCTCTCTCTCTCTCTCTCTCTCTCTCTCTCTCTCTCTCTCTGGACAGCTTTCAGTGTAAAATTGCTTTTGAAATGGAGTGTCACCCTAGTTCGTTTGCTTGAATGTCAATAAATCTAGAACCGTAACCTCGATTACATCAAATTTACAAAGTTATCAAATTCTTAAAGTATGTAATCTAAAAAATATCACATACTTTGTTTCCACAGATATGTATATGTATGTATGTATGTATTGATGTATGAATATCTATATATTGTATGTATGTCGAGGTTGACTATTACATACATAGACATTAATGCACTGGCGCAGGGGATAATTAAATCCTTTCTGGCCTCTAAAATTGTCCAATGCCGTGGCACCGATTCGCCCGCAAATTGCAAGACTAACCACGATACGCTCTGAGCTATCGAAGCTTCCATGTATGTATGTATGCATGCATGTATGTATGTATATATATATATATATATATATATATATATATATTCTGTCAAAACAGAAACGCATAGGCGAAATAGTAATGGAATTATCTCTGTAACATAAAGTGGCATAATTTGTTATTTATGATCGTATCACAGTAACATTTTACATGAGTATGTGACAATGTCATTGCTATGGACTGACGGCAGTGGAGGCGTTTTCGTCACCAGACAAAGTTGCACGAGGACGCTGAAATCAATACCTTGTGTGGCCACCACCAGTAGCAGCAGCAATTACTGTGCGACATCTACTTGGCATAGACTCAATGCGTATCTGGATCCGGGCACGTGGAATCCTAGCCCATTCGTCCTGCAGTGAATGTGACAGTTGAGGCTCCATGTCACGCTGGCGTACACGCCTGTCCAATTCGTCCCATAAATGTTCAATGGGGTTGAGATTTGGCGATCTTGATGGCGATGGCAGCACATTAATGTTCTCAGTCTGCAGAAAATCCATTGTTGCACGTGCTGTATGCGGCTTGGCATTGTCCTGCTGAGTTCTCTCTGTCGATCCAAAATGGGACGCATGTGACGGCGAAGAATTTCATCCCGGTAGCGTACAGCTGTCAGGTTGCCTTGTACGAACACAAGTTCACTTCTGCCGATCTATGAGATGGCTCCCCACATCATGACACTCCCTCCACCGAATCTGTCAACTTGGGCGACGCAGTTGTTGGCAAAACGTTCATTGCTGAGTCTGGAAACACGTTGTCGTCCATCACGTCGCTGTAGAAGGAAACGTGACTCGTGGTTGAACCATACTCGCCGCCAGTTTCCCAAGTTTCACCCCCGTACATTCGTACTCCAGCGAACACGTAAATGTCTATGTTGACGTCGCAGGACGGGGCCAACATACGGTCTCCTAGCCCGTAAACCAGCTTCTCGTAGTCGGTTCCGAATGGTTTTTGCAGACACCCTTCTCAAACAAGTTATGCATCCAGCTGTTCGTTGCTGTGGCATTTCGGTGACGCAAGTGCATAACCCGGATATAGCGATCTTGTGCTGCAGTTGTTATGCGAGGTCTTCCACTTCTGGGCCGGTCTTCAGCTGATTCAAACTGCTGGTACCTGTCCCAGAGACGTGAAACTGTGCTCTGATGGACGTCCATGTGGCGTGCGACTACTGACTGCGATTCACCTAACTGGAGGCGGCCTACTGCAATGTTTCGATTCGGCAGGCTTAGTCTTGGGTTCTTGTAACTCGTCTACGTCGAAATGGAAAAGAGGCATCATTGCGAGCATTGCAGTTTAAATACCCATCACTACCCCAATCTTTTTCCCCCAAGTTTCAAGTGTATTCGCCAAAACCTGACCATTACACGCCGATTTAAAAAAAAATAAAAAAATAATAAAACTACTACCAACAGTTCAGTTATTTAATAATGACATGTTTCGGCATATTGCCTTTTTCAAATTAACAATAAGATGATGTAACGTCATCCTGACGTCATTCTCATCATGACGTCATTGAGACAAACAGATTATTTTTTATTTTTTATACACTCTCATTTCCATTATTGTAATATTGTTTTATCAATTTGTACAGGATCTGCGTAGATACAACAGTAGTCTAAAAACAGCAGGTTAATGCATTGAAAAGTAGCCGTCAAAACAGACATTAGACCACTAACTGAATATATTGAAATTTTAAAGAACAATGTCACATTTTAAATAGAAAAAGGTAATAATAAGTGGATAAATGCATTTTATAGCAATTTTTTTAAATTACTATAAAGACAAGATTATTTAATTAATTATGGAACATGGAAACACAAAGTAATGTCACTGTACTGCATTGGATATTTATAACGTTACTGAATGCCTAAGATGTGTTTACATGAAATATAACGTTATCATTAAATCCATGTGGCGTTTTGGTTCTCAGTTCGTGTATCCAAAAAGTTTCTCTAACTAGTCGATGGTGTTCATCATTGCTAAATACTTGTTCAATTGGCATAAAAGAAAAGTTAGATATGGAATGATAATTCGTATTAAAGTGGGTATTAACCAACGTAGATTTGCTAGGATATAAATTGATGTCGCTACGATGTCCATTCATACGTACAGACAGCTTAACCCCTGTTTGTCCTACATATTGCATACTACATTTTGTGCAGGTGATAAGATAAATCACGTTTGAAGAACAGCATGTCATAGTATGTTTTATGGGATAAACGCGTCCAGTTTGACTGCTTTCAAAGTGCGTTTTTTCTTCAAGGAATTTGTCATTTTTACATTTACTTTTACCACATTTTAATGCAGAGTGCTTTTTATTATCATCATTAGATTGTAGTTTAGAATGAACAAGCATGTCTTTAAGATTATGTGGTCTTTTAAAAGCAACAATTGGTTTACTTTGTGCTAGTATGTTGAGATTACTTGACTGTTCGAGAATTCCCCAATATCTGTGTAATATATGACCAATATTTGGTAGGCATGGGTTGTATGTTACGACAAAAGGTATCATTGTTTCTTGTTCAGACGTAGATGCAAGAGATTCGATGTTTTTCTTTGGGTCCAATTAATGCTTTTTCTATAGCATTGTTTACAATGGCAGGAGGGTAAAGTCTATTCAAGAAGTGTTTTTTCAAACTATTTAGTTCAGTTTGTAACGTGTCACTGTTTGAAATGATTCTGGTGTACTTTTAGCTTGACTGAAAGGAATTCCTTTTTTACATGCCTTGGGGTGAGCTGATTTGAAATGTAAATATTGGTGTGTGTTTGTTACTTTTGTGTGAACAGTTGATGAAAAAGACCCACTATCTGTTTTAATGACATCGACATCTAAAAATGTAACTTTATTCCTTGAATATGTGTATGTAAATTGAATGGTAGGGTGCTGTTGATTGGCAGATTCAATGAATTTATTAAGATCTTGTTCAGAATGGTCCCAAATAAAAAATATGTCATCTATATATCTAAGCCAAAGTAGCGGCGATCTAACACATTTGCTCAGCAGAACTTTTTCAAAACAACCCATAAATAAATTAGCATAACTAGGGGCCATTCTTGTACCCATTGCAGTGCGTTGTATTTGGATAAAGTTTTCACCATTAAATTGAAAATTATTTGATTCTAATATTGTTGCAACTAGTTTACTAATTGTTTTAATGGGTATGTTCGAGTTGTAATTATCACCAGTTAGAGTTCTTTCTATTGCTTCAATCCCTTCGTTGTGAGGAATGTTTGTATATAAAGATGAAACGTCCATAGATACGAGGAATGATTCTTTGGATATATTTGGTATATTACGCAATTTTGTCAGAAAGTCCGATGTGTCACGTACATACGAGTCTAATTTTTCGACGTGTGGCTTCAGAATGTCATCTATGAGACACGAAATACGTTCTGTTGGTGAATTACATCCGGATATGATTGGGCGTCCTGGATATCCCAGAGGGAGGTCTTTATTAACAGTTTTGTGTACTTTAGGTAAAATGTAGAACTGTGGAGTCTGACGGTTCCTCGTTCGTTTTAAACATTTAAATACATCCTCTGCAATTTCTTGATTATTGCGCGTTTTGTGGTATTATTTTGCTAACAGTTTTTGTATGAGGCGGCATCTCTATCCACCAGTCTGTTTCTTTTCTTTTTTTGTAAAATTGTTTGTCTGATAGCTGTCTCTTGACTTCTGCAATATAACTGTCTTTGTTCATAATTACAATGGTACAACTTTTGTCGGCGTTTTTTATGACTATTGAGTCATCCATTATTAGTTTCCTTAGAGCCTTCCTTTCACTTTTTGATATATACTAAAACGCAAAAGAAACGCAGGTCCTGAAAATGCGAAAGAATTGCACTTTGTAAAGCAGTATCTTTGGTGGAATTGAACCTCAACTGTGTTAAAGGACATGGCACACACCCACACCGCAGTGCCCCACCTGCGTGTCAACCTTCATTACCTGGGTGACGTCTTATTCTCAAAACACGTTGTTTGCACGTGCTGGATCATCCGTATCAGAATCCAGATCAACAGCATGACTCATTGAATGTGCTTATAAAGCCTACACACCTGGATTTAATCACACTATAAATTCAATTTGAGTAGTGTAAAGACAACATGTTTGACAACATTTTGAAAAAATGTCGCGACTGACGCAACTTGTATACAGCGAGGGATGGCCATCGGTTTTTTGCAAGCCGGACAGACCCACTGCTGTAGCCAGACAATTTGGGATGTCAGTTTCGACATCATCACGCCTTTCTCAACTCACCAAACTATTTGGATCTGTGAACGATCGACCACTGTACCGGCCGCCCGAGGGTGACAACCGCAGCCCTAGACCGGTACATCCGGGTGACCCAAGGAATTAGGAATCGGATGCTGGTGAGCATTTAACACCGTCACCAGGTGCGTGGTCCACGTTGGTTACTTTGTCCGCCGATACCGTTGACGCCGTCTGAGACCCACTATCTCCGTAACCGACGTCCTTATGTGTGATGTAATTTTGACCCCTCGGTATGCAAATTGAAACGTCAACAGTTGATTGGCAGATTCAACATCAAATTAAGATCGACGTTCAGAATGGTCCCAAATAAAAAATGTTTACTGATGAGAGCTAAGCCAAAGTTTCCGAACGCTGACATTTCCGAGCATGGCTTTCGAAATGAACGTTAAATTAGCGACTGCTGCGTTCTGCCAGGCCGACCGATTGCAGTTTCTTGATGGTTGGGGTGGTTTTCTCACCATTAAATTGAAAATTACAACATTCATGTGTTCAGACAACGCGTTTGCCGCCGTGTTTTAAAATGTATGTTGGAGTGATCAACAATCAGAGTTCCTTCTATTGCTTCAACCCTACGTTGTGCGCTTGCTGTTTGCAAGAAAATGCCAGGTCCGCAGTTACTGGAATGATTCTTTGGACACAGGCGTTGCTGGCTCATTTTATAAGACATCCCGATGTGTGCCGTACAGCCTTATCTAACCGGACGTGTGGCGCCTATCGAACACGTCTGAGACATGAAATCGGACGTCGCCTTCAGGTGAATTACAACCGGAGAATTATTGGGCGTCCTGGATAGCATTGGATGAATGGAACTTTATTAACAGTTTCAGGCATTCTTTAGGTAAAATGTAGAACTGTGGAGTCTGACGTTGCCTGCGTGTTTGAATGCCCAGGGTACATCACTCTGTAATACTGACTTTGCGCATGCTTGATGTATTATTTCTCTTTCACATTTTTTACATGAGCCCCCAGTTAAGTTTTATTTCTGAAACAATTTTTGTAAAATCGTTTGTCTGATAACTTTCCTTGACCAATGTGTGCCGATAACTGTGTAGCTCCAAATTACAATGTTGAAATTTTTTCGGTTTTTTTTTTATGACTATTGAGTCATCAATTATTAGAACCTTAGAGCCTTCCTTTCACGTTTTAGTATATTTCCAAAAGGTTTTTTTTTGTTATTTTCTTTCAATATGCTTTGTGTTATAATGTGTATGAAGATGTCAAGACATTGGTCTCTTCCGGGAGGTGGTGTCCAACTTGAATGTGGCCTAAACTTGGAAAATAATAGTTTGTATTTGTTATCATTATTAGCATCATTATCATTAGTAATATGTGTTTGTTTGCCAAAATATTCTATTAACCGTAAACGTCTACAGAATTTGAATATATCACCCGCTAAAATATTTTGGTTAGCGGGTTTTGGAGTTGGACAAAATGACAATCCTTTTCCTAAAAGTTTGTACTCTATATCGTTTAGTTTTTTGTTGGAAATGTTAATTATGTTCTTCTTTGCCATTTTGATTTCGTCATGTTTGCGTTTAATACGTTTCCATTTCGCCCGGTTTTTGGTGGAGATAAATCTGCGATATCTACTAACCTTGTTAGTTTGATTAGGGTTTTGTTTATGTGTGCTACTATCTCGTCCTTCGTCTGCATCCGATTTATCGGCTTCAGATTGTTGTTTCTTTTTCTGGGAAGAACTGTTTTCCACTCCGACCCATTTTGTTCGTTTTTTTTAACATTGTGTGATGTTTTAACATTCCTATTTTTGCTGTTTGTTACCTTCTCCTTCTCTTTAGATTGCAGCTTTGCTGGTGTGCCATTTTTTTTGTTTTGTTTGGTACATTTCTTTAACGATTTGCGAATACACTGGCGTTAAACTTCTTTTCTTTACGTGAACTCAATATGTGTCCTTTCATGTTTTTGTGTTTTTGTATTTTATGTTATTGTCAATCATGAACATGCTTTGTGGTTGTTTGTCGTTTTCTTTTTAGCATGTTCCTTTCATGTTGTACTTTTATGTTAGATTGTTTCATGTCGGTTTAAAGCATGGTTATGTCTTTTTCAAGCGTTTGTACACGTATGCAATGATATTGTGCGATTGTTTTGATAATTGTTAATGACGCTTCTTTGATTGCTCTGTGACGTGTAAGTTAACCTAGAACTGATTGCTCTGTGACGTGTAAGTTAACCTAGAACTGATTGCTCTCTGACGTGTAAGTTAACCTAGAACTGATTGCTCTGTGACGTGTAAGTTAACCTAGAACTGATTGCTCTGTGACGTGTAAGTTAACCTAGAACTGATTGCTCTGTGACGTGTAAGTTAACCTAGAACTGATTGCTCTCTGACGTGTAAGTTAACCTAGAACTGATTGCTCTGTGACGTGTAAGTTAACCTAGAACTGATTGTTCGCTGACCTGTAAGTTAACCTAGAACTGATTGCTCTCTGACGTGTAAGTTAACCTAGAACTGATTGCTCTCTGGCCTCTAAGTTAACCTAGAACTAATTCCTCCGTGACGTGTAAGTTAACCTAGAACTGATTGCTCCCTGCAAGTTAACCTAGAACTGATTGCTCTCTGGCCTCTAAGTTAACCTAGAACTGATTGCTCTCTGACCTGTAAGTTAACCTAGAACTGATTGTTCGCTGACCTGTAAGTTAACCTAGAACTGATTGCTCTCTGACGTGTAAGTTAACCTAGAACTGATTGCTCTCTGACCTGTAAGTTAACCTAGAACTGATTGCTCCGTGACGTGTAAGTTAACCTAGAACTGATTGCTCCGTGACGTGTAAGTTAACCTAGAACTGATTGCTGTAAGTTCTGACGTGTAAGTTAACCTAGAACTGATTGCTCTTTGACGTGTGATGATTTCTCTGGACGTGTAAGTTAACCTAGAACTGATTGCTCCGTGACGTGTAAGTTAACCTAGAACTGATTGCTCTGTGACGTGTAAGTTAACCTAGAACTGATTGTTAACCTAGAACTGATTGCTCTCTGACCTCTAAGTTAACCTAGAACTGATTGCTCTCTGACCTGTAAGTTAACCTAGAACTGATTGCTCTCTGACGTGTAAGTTAACCTAGAACTGATTGTTCGCTGACCTGTAAGTTAACCTAGAACTGATTGCTCTCTGACCTGTAAGTTAACCTAGAACTGATTGCTCTCTGACCTGTAAGTTAACCTAGAACTGATTGTTCGCTGACCTGTAAGTTAACCTAGAACTGATTGCTCTCTGACGTGTAAGTTAACCTAGAACTGATTGCTCTCTGACCTGTAAGTTAACCTAGAACTGATTGCTCTCTGACGTGTAAGTTAACCTAGAACTGATTGCTCCGTGACGTGTAAGTTAACCTAGAACTGATTGCTCTGTGACGTGTAAGTTAACCTAGAACTGATTGCTCTGTGACGTGTAAGTTAACCTAGAACTGATTGCTCTGTGACGTGTAAGTTAACCTAGAACTGATTGCTCTGTGACGTGTACGTTAACCTTGAACTGATTGCTCTGTGACGTGTAAGTTAACCTAGAACTGATTGCTCTGTGACGTGTAAGTTAACCTAGAACTGATTGCTCTGTGACGTGTAAGTTAACCTAGAACTGATTGCTCTGTGACGTGTAAGTTAACCTAGAACTGATTGCTCTGTGACGCGTACGTTAACCTTGAACTGATTGCTCCGTGACGCATTACGTTAACTGCATCACGAATGCAATAAATACTTTTGGTTGGCAAATCATTTAAATTTATATTAAAGCTGGGTTTTTTAAGTTTTATAAATACTAAATAGAATACTACACACGATGCTATTTATCTTACAGTTAGTTTAATAATGTATTCAACTCGCTTTCGCTCGTAAATGACACCTGGTGTCCAATCACGTCGTCTTCTCTATTTGAGGGCTGTACCTAGGGTGTGGTGTTTAGAGGTGTGTGCGTGTGTGTGTGTTTTTTAAATAGTATATTCTTTCTTCATTTTCAGAAAACCTACGAACCTCTGAAAGTCACAATGCAGCGTTGTATCTGGTTTTTCATCGCTGTTGCTTCTGTTGGTGAGGACGGTCAATGATTCTGGTAGTTTGAGAAACATTCCGTCAAGCTGTGGAAAGAAACGTGACGTGATATTGCCAATATATGACCACAAATGGACGACATTTTGAGATTATGTTTCGTTCGTTTTTAATTAGCTAACGTCTTTAAATATTCCTTACAGGTTTTGTAGAAGAAGTAGCCAATGCCACTCTCTCTCTCTCTCTCTCTCTCTCTCTCTCTCTCTCTCTCTCTCTCTCTCTCTCTCTCTCTCTCTCTCTCTCTCTCTCTCTCTCTCTCTCTCTCTCTCTCTCTCTCTCTCTCTCTCTCTCTCTCTCTCTCTCTCTATCTATCTTCGTGTTTAGTGAACTGAATTTACACCGAATTCATGGTAAATATATGTAGTAATACGTATACGCATTTATTTTTTGATTGTGTACACGTCCAAAATTTTATTGAACAAGTCGAGCAATGGAGAAAAGAAGCTGCAGTCATTATAGTTATCTTTTCTCGAACCAGTTTTCTTTTTGGCCTCTAAAAGAAGAATATCATAATTGACTATTGCTCTTTTGAGAAAGCAATTTATATATACTTCAACATTTCTGAAGAACTCACTAGATATTATTATTACTAGAAACTTATTTTTATGCTTATATCCAATTATATCTCTCTTTCTGTCCCTGCCCAAACTAAGTCTAAGTGTCAAGATAATTATTACAGAACACTAACAGCTGTAGTTTAAAGTACTCCCTGCCCAAACTAAGTCTAAGTGTCAAGATAATTATTACAGAACACTAACAGCTGTAGTTTAAAGTATGCTGAGGTGGTATTAAATAAACGCTATTTCCCTTCCATTTGGCAGCTGGTCAGCAGTCTGGAACGTTCGATTGTCGGCGGTTCGGTGTGACCTGTCAAAATGGCGCAACTTGTACCGCAGCTGGAACAATGTTCATGTACTTCAGACATCAGGGCTTTAGAAATCAACTATACTTACAAGTAAGACTAAATTTTAAAAATTCATTACATTTTATCATATTTATCTGGAACCATCTTTTTCTGTCTGTCTGTTTGATCAGCAGCCGAATGTATTTTTGTTCATTTTTAACATTTTAATTCGGTAGTGATTTCTTCAGAAATCCATCCAGATCCATCCATCCTCCATCCACCAATCCATCCATCCATCCATTCAATTGATTGATTGATTGATTGATTGATTGATTCGTTCATTTATTCATAACTTTCAGTTCGTTCTTTCATTCATTCGTTCTTCAGTTCGTTTATTCATTCATTCATTCATCCACCTCTTCCTTCCGTCCATCCATCCATCCTTCCATTCACCCATTTATCCATCCACCCATCCATCCATCCATTCATTTATTCATCAATCCATCCATTAATCGATCCATCCATTCATATATCCATCCAACAATTCATTATATCCAATTTTCCATTCATCCATCAATCCGATTCCATCTACCCATACATCCATTCATGATATTCATTCAGAGATTCATCGATCCATCCAGAGAAGTCCATTCATCCATCGGTCCATTCATCCATCCATCCTTCCATTATTATATCTATCCATCCATATACGTAACTATCCAACCATCCATAGTGGTATAGGGCCTATTCAGCGTCATGTTGGCAAAGAAGTCAAGGTCATGTGCTCTGTCCTACGAAATGATTGGTTCTTAACGTATTGAACCTTATTTTTATGCTTATATCCAATTATATCTCTCGTGTGCTTATATCCATTATATCTCTCTTTCTGACCTCTAAGTGAACTACGTTAATGACTTTAGCAGCTGGCAGCTGGGTAACCTCGTGGGGCGGGGGGGGGGGGGGGGCGTCTAAGTGTCAAGATAATTATTACAGAACATTAACAGCTGTAGTTTAAAGTACTCCCTGCCCAAACTAAGTCTAAGTGTCAAGATAATTATTACAGAACACTAACAGCTGTAGTTTAAAGTATGCTGAGGTGGTATTAAATAAACGCTATTTCCCTTCCATTTGGCAGCTGGTCAGCAGTCTGGAACGTTCGATTGTCGGCGGTTCGGTGTGACCTGTCAAAATGGCGCAACTTGTACCGCAGCTGGAACGTGTTCATGTACTGAAGACAGTCAGGGCTTTGACTGCGCTGTACGTACAAGTAAGACTTTGTTTTAAAAACATAGTTTTCTCAGTTTATCTACCAACCATCTTTATCTGTCTGTCTGTTTGATCAGCAGCCGATCGGTATTTTTGTTCATCCAGTCTGTCCGTTAACCCCGTTCGGTGGCCCGTACTTCAACACATCCATCCATCCATCCATCCTCCATCCACCAATCCATCCATCCATCCATTGATTGATTGATTGATTGATTGATTGATTGATTCGTTCATTTATTCATTCATTCATTCATTCTTTCATTCATTCATTCGTTCATTCGTTCGTTCGTTCGTTCGTTCGTTCGTTCGTTCGTTCGTTCGTTCATTCATTCATTCATTCATCCACCCATCCTTCCGTCCATCCATCCATCCTTCCATTCACCCATCTATCCGTCCACCCATCCATCCATCCATTCATTTATTCATCAATCCATCCATTCATCGATCCATCCATTCATATATCCATCCAACAATCCATATATCCAATTTTCCATTCATCCATCAATCCGTCCTCCATCTACCCATACATCCATTCATTCATTCATTCATTCATTCATTCATTCGTTCATTCATTGATTCATCCATCCATCCTTCCATTTATCCATTCAGTAATTCATCCATCCATCCATCTGTCCATTCATCCATCGGTCCATTCATCCATCCTTCCATTCGCACATCTATCCATCCATATATCTATCCAACCATCCATAGTGGTACTAGGGCCTATTCAGCGTCATGTACGCAAATGAGCAAGGTCATGTGCTCTGTCCTGCGCTGTGATTGGTTGAAGGGGACGTGGCCTAATGGCGTGGCTGACCTCTAAGTGAACTACGTTAATGACTTTAGCAGCTGGCAGCTGGGTAACCTCGTGGGGCGGGGGGGGGGGGGGGCGCTACTTTAACAGGGGTTGAATGACTTTGGCAGCTGTCATTTGACATCGGTATAGTTTTGACAGCTGTATTGGGGAAGGAAAAGAGGTATCGAGTTACAAGAGGCTAGTGTGAGCGTGGGAACATGAACTCTAAGCGACGGGGTTAATCGTTTTGATGTGTGTGTATAATGGGGTAACGGGGAGTAGAAAAATCCACGGTGTTTGAAACGTGTCCATATACGGCGATGGCCTTGAGTCATCCCAGAACATGTTCAGTAAAGTCTTGACCTCGAGATAGCGTGGGGACGCTACCTTGGTGTGGGGTGTGATGCCATAACACATTTCGAGACATTGCTGTATTTAAATAAACACCCACATTATTATCGGCCTCGGTTATGGTTAAAACATAAGACTGGTAGGTACTGGGTTCGTATCCGGGTATCAACTGGTCACTACCCAGCCTTTTCACTAACTACTACCGCCCACTATTCTAGATAGCTCCAGATAGCTGACGTGTGTCCAGGATAGCGTGTTTAAACCTTAATGGAATAGTGTTAGAACGGACAATCTCACTCAGCCCTAAGAACTATCTCCACTGCCATAGACAGCCCCAGATAACTGACGTGTGCCCAGGATAGTGTGCTGAAACCTTAATGGACCATTGGACTAGTGTTATAACGGAAACTCTAACTAAGAACTATCCCCACTACCCTAGACAGCCCCAGATAACTGACGTGTGTGTGTGTGTGTGTGTGTGTGTGTGTGTGTGTGTGTGTGTGTGTGTCCGTCCGTCCGTCCGTCCGTCCAGGATAGCGTGATTGAACCTTAATGGGATAGAGGTACGCAAAAAAAAAAAACACACACAAAAAACACCACAATGGTTTGGTGTTTCATTTCTTATTTCTAAAGTGCAATCACTGTCTCTCTAGAGACGACTACGCATTGAATGGACACACACTGGGTTATATCGAGAGGCCTTAAGGGCGACATGTGAATAATATTAGTGTTAATTTCTCTTCATCGTCATCTGCGTCCTCCTCCTCCTCATCATTGGTATCATCAAGCTCGTCTAAATATTCGCGGATCCAGGAACAATACTGATTTAATTTAGAACCAATCTGTGGTCTCACATATCTGTTATGATCCACATACTTTAGAAGCTTCCTCGCGTTGGGCCCTTGCCAATGTAGTGCATATATGACAGGAAGCGAGAGTATGTGTCTTTAAATAACTTCATTTGTAAAGTCTTCATTCTTTATGTTTCGTTCGATGCCATCTTGGGACATGTTTTTTATTCGTAGTGTTTCCTCTTGCTTTTGAGATAGTCACGATTGATATCGAATTCACGCTCGACCATCAGACGTACGCCTTCGTTTTCCAGATCGAACGACGGCTCTTCATTTCCCTCCTCACACGTTTTAAATCGCAGGTGTCGCTGCAAGTCACTCCCGTCTTTAAAGACCCGACCACACATATCACAAGACTGCATCCTCTTGACCTTTTTCAGATAGGGCTCGACCTCATCTTCTTCTTCATCGTCACTTTCGTAGGCGGGTATGCCTGGTAGTTTACTCTTGAATGCGTCCCTTTGCATGATTTGCACGTAGAGCTCCTTCTCCGTCGGTGGTTGCAACCCTTCTGAGACATTCGCCGTTACGCTCGTGATTTTATACCATTGGGACGGCCCCATCTCTAAACCATTAGGTCGAAGGCGCCAATGTTCGGGCGTGTTCGGTTTCAAGTCCACCAAGCGATGTCCGTAGGGTTTCTGGGTAGCTTCCTCAAACCATTGTATGAAATGACGAGTATTTCCAAGATACATCTGCT
>NW_024534793.1:0-46347 GCF_016097555.1 Gigantopelta aegis
ACAATAAAGGAATGTCATAGAAAATAACTCTGTTCATGTTAATGCTATAGATGTAATTAAGTAAGTTCATGTCATACATATCATAATCTCCTGACTAATAGCATTGTTTAATAATAACAATAAAATACACATTAATTTAAAGGATTATATGTTGCCAATTTATAACTAATTGCTTATTGTGCCAATATGACCACATCCACTTCATTCTTTAATGGATAAAATAATAACTAGATGTTGAAGGACTGAGTTTACTGTTACAAGTTTTATTCACTTCATACAGTGGTCACTTATTAAGTTACATTTCATCTAACTACTAACAAATAGAGAGGAATTTATTAAGCTCAACAGGTTTGTACGTCTTTGAATCTTGCTACTTTAGAGTTAAGTTGAATTATATTACGATAATAAAACACTAATAGTATTACCTATTATAATGAATATGTTGAAGTATACTGTATATGGAATATAGTAGAACCAGCTCCAATAGCAGACAATACCAATAGTTGATACCAATGGACCAGTTTCTTTGCATTAGCTGACCTTCAATTAATAGTGCTAAAAATTGCATTCTTTAAAATGCATACACATCTATATATTTTCAAACAATGGACATATTCCAACTTTAAAAATTTTCTAACATTGCTGTTTCATTGGAGCTTGGGTGTATTTAACATAGTCCGTGGTATCTTTAGTATATATATATAGGTTTGATAAAGGTTGTTAACAATTTCTCTTACCTAATCCTTGTTTGAACTTATTTAGTTATTAGAAAAGACCAAGTAGTTCATTTAATTTCTGAGGTAATGACAGCTCTCTATCAAGACATTAATATTACAGTTGTCTCTGTGATGTCCACTACTTTGAGATTCCACTGTATAGAAACCTAGCACTATGTGAAAGTCAGATATAATAATAATAATATCTTAACATTTGTAATACCGGGGTTTGGTAGCACAGGGTTAGTATTACTATCTAAAATGACTCCACATTGAAGTAACTGTAAATATGTCAAATCTCTTATAAATGGATCTATATTGTACATGTGACTGTGTTATATGAATGTGATATCTACAAATTGTATTATATAAGATACTTTTATTGTGTGATTATATTGTATGATATCTTTTTCTGTCTATATTTATAGAGTGGTGAGACTATGTTACATTATGCTGCTTCTAATGGACATAATAAATGTCATCAGTTATTTATTGATATTGGTGCAGGACCCAATATACAGGATAAAGTAAATCTTAATAGATAATGTAATATATAACTTTGAAAAACACAATTTTTTAATATATTTTTGGGTATTAAATTTGATGAGTGCAAAATTTAGGTAAATAGAGTTAACTTAATTAATTTCCAAAGTTACCATGAAATACAAGTGTGAATTATAATATAAACTTGAACACATAACAGAAATCGATTAATACAGGTCTGCAAAACTTATATGTACCTTATTATCATTCAACAAGTCTAGAAAATAAAGATTGGAAATCATCAAGTTTGTAATGAACTTTGCATTAACATTGCATTGATCTAAAATTGATCTCTGCATCAATCTTTGATCTGTACTACTTAGCTAAGGTCTTTATTATTGATTCCAAGAGCCTTCATCAACATAGTGAGCTCGAGAGAGAAACGTCCTGGGATTTTGGAAAGTTCAGCTAAACATGATAATAATATTTTCTACGCTTGACATGACTGTTAGTGTTCATAATCTTTTCTTAACTTATTTTAAATTTTATGGTGATTCAGAATTTCTTTTGTTAAATCTTGTTAAGAAAGTGTTAGTATAGCCTCATTGTGTTAAGAATGGTCCAGAAAAATGTTAAGCTGTTAGAATATCCTTGTAATTTATCCATCCACAGATATAGTTCCATAAAATTGTGCGTGGATGAATTGATATATTGTAGTTTTGTTATAATGTACATTATACGCAATATTTCTACAATACTATGACAGTCTCCTCTTCCTTATACATGTACAGTGTATGGTATACAATGATATCATGATAGACTGTAGCAACTATGTTTAGGAGTTTAGCTTGTATTTTAGTCATGGTTTAGTGTTTGACATTTAAATTTTAGAGGAGTGTTTTAATATAAAACATAATTATATAATTTATATTTATAATTATACATGATTATACTCACTAATTAATTTGATGTTTTACACATGAGATTTATCTCTGTATATATAGGATGGACATACTCCTCTCTATGTTGCATCAGAGGAAGGTTACAGTGAAATTGTGGAAGTATTACTAAAGGCTAATGCAAGAAACTGATTTGACAAACAAAGTAAGTTGTGTCATGTACAATTGTACTGGTCCTTTATTAAGATTAAGGTACAGTCCTTTAATTACTGCAAATACCTTGGTGTTTATTTGTATGGAATATGAAGCATTTTTAAGCTAGTATTAATAAGAAGTTTGTAGGTGTTTTTTTCAACATTTCTTTATTTATTCTTATCCTGTGACAAATGCTATGTTAACTGCTCTTTTCATCCCTTGTAGCCCTTCCAAATTACTTGTAATTTTCATAACAATCAAAGCTTTTACTAATAACTTTGTAATGATTGTTGATAACGTACATGCTACAGATATACTTGTTGATGTATTTGTACTTCTGATACAATACTTTATGCCTTATAAGTGTAGTAATGCTACTACTTAATATTTTATATTAAACTTTTTAGGTATAGTTTAATTAATATAAAGACAGTTGTATCTAATTTTATGTTAGTTAGACATAATTAATGACGATGTAATGTTAACACAGATTAAATCTCCTCTAGTATCATTAGTAATGCCTTTGTGATATAGTGTTATGCCTTATAATGCCTATTACTTTATAATTTAGATTAAAGTTTTGGGAATTAGTTTAGTATTGAGGACAGTTTTATATAGTTTAATCTATGATAAAGTAATTTTAACAGAGTGTGAATATTCTCTAGTATAACTTAGTAATGTTTTTGCCATATAGTAAATACAAAAAAGTGACAATAATATCATATCTTTCTTAGGATGGTAATACTCCACTGTTTATAGCATGCTACAAAGGTCATGATAAAGTAGTACAAGTATTACTAGACCATGGTGTTCAAGTGGATGTTCAAAACAAGTCAGTGACATATCATGTATTAATGTTGTTAAGTTATGTAAGACAACAGAAATTAATGAAGCTCTTTGGTCACAAGTGAAACTTAGTATTTGACGTATATAAGTTTAGATGTGTGTTTTAGTATTTAAGACAATTATATGTGATTTTATATTTGTATACATGATTGTAATCACTGCTAACTTTGATGTTCTTTGCATGACATTTATCTCTCTCTCTATATAGAAGGCTGGTAGACCCTCTTTATGTGGCATCGCAATTTGGCTACAGTGAAATTGTTGAAGTATTACTAAAGGCTAATGCAAGGATTGATCTGACAAACAAAGTAACTTGTCCAATATACAACTGTACTGTCCCTTGTTTTAAGATCATTTAAGTATTTAAATTACTGCAAATGATATATAATTATTTCAATGTAATTTAAAGCATTTATAAGCTGGTATTAAAATGTGACAAACTGGTGTTTTTTAACATTTATTCACATGCCTTTACCTTGCCAGAAATGCTATGTTAACTGCTCTTTTCATCCCTTTTTAGCCCTTCCAATTACATGTTAGCAAAATTATAACTTGTTATTTTAAACCTATTCATAATTGTCAATCTGTTTATTAATAGTAGATGCATTTGAGGCATATCTATTGCTAAGCTTGCAGTGATTGGTCATAATGTACAAACAAGAAATATACTTGTGGAAGTACTTGACAATACTTAATGCCTTATAAGTGTAGTAATGCTATTACTTTATAATTTAGATTAAAAATATAGCAATTAGTTTAGTATTAAAGACAGTTTTATATAATTTTATGTTTGTTAGACATAATCTATGATAAAGTAATTTTAACAGAGTGTGAATGTTTTCTAGAATAACTTAGTAATGTTTTTGCCATATAGTAAATGACAATAATATCATATCTTTCTTAGGATGGTAATACTCCACTGTTTATAGCATGCTACAAAGGTCATGATAAAGTAGTACAAGTATTACTAGACCATGGTGTTCAAGTGGATGTTCAAGACAAAGTCAGTGACACATCATGTATTAATGTTGTTAAGTGATGTAAGACAACAGAAATTAATGAAGCTCTTTGGTCACAAGTGAAACTTAGTGTTTGACATATAGAGTTTAGATGTGTGTTTTAGTATTTAAGACAATTTATATGTGATTTAATATTATACTTGATGTGATCATACTGACTATTTAATTTGATGTTCCTCAGATGACATTTATCTCTCTCTACATATAGAATGGTCATACACCTCTCTATGTAGCATCACAATGAAGGCAACAGTCAACTTGTTAAATTATTACTAAAGGCTAATGCAAGGACTGATCTGACAAACAAAGTAACTTGTCCAATATACAACTATACTGGTCCTTGTTTTAAGATCATTTTTGTATTAAAATTACTGCAAATGATATATAATTATTTCAATGTAATTTGAAGCATTCATAAGTGGTATTAAAATGTGACAAACTGGTGTTTTTTTAACATTTATTTACATGCCTTTACTTTGCTACAATGCTATGTTAACTGCTCTTTCCATCCCTTTTTATCCCTTCCAAATTACATCTTAGCCAAATTATAATTACTTGTCATTTTAAACCTATTCATAATAGTCAACGTGTTTATTAATAGTAGATGCATTTGAGGCATATCTATTGCTAGGCTTGCAGTGATTGGTCATAATGTACAAACAAGGAATATACTTGTGCAGGGTTTCATTTAGGGGGGGGGGAGGCAGGGGGGGGGGGCATTTAACACCCCCCCTTGCCAGAGTCTTGCCCCCCCCTTGTGAAATTAGGTTAGCCTTTTTTTCAAGGTTTATTGGATGTAATGAATACAGACAGCTGAAACTCAACACAAGGAATATACAGCATAAGATAACCTTAGTCTAAACACAAGGAGAATGTAGGCCCAATAGTCTATGTGTGTTTAAATATACTCCTAGTGCCTTATCGGCACAGGGTCTATAGGTGTTAATTATTTTCTTATCAGCACCAGTAATGTGGTCATCTCATCATGTCATTTGAAAACCACAAATGGTCTGAAAATGTGCCAGAAGCCGATATCATAGAGTCTAAAATTCAAAAATTTTCTGGGGGCATGCCACCAGTTTTTTAACTCCCCTAGAGGGCACACTTTCGCACACAGTCCCTTCGCCCCCTTACATTTTCTCTAAGTACTACTTTGCCCCCCCCTTGTCGATTTTTCTAAATGTACAAACCCTGTTGTGGATGTACTTGATAATACTTAATGCCTTATAAGTGTTGTGATGCTATTACTTTATAATTTACATTAAAGGTTTGGGAATTAGTTTAGTATTAAAGACAGTTTTATATAATTTTATGTTTGTTAGACATAATCTATGATAAAGTAATTTTAACAGAGTGTGAATGTTTTCTAGTATAACTTAGTAAATGCTTTTGCCATATAGTAAATGACAATAATATCATATTCTACTTAGGATGGTAATACTCCACTGTTTATAGCATGCTACAAAGGTCATGATAAAGTAGTACAAGTATTACTAGACCATGGTGTCAAGTGGATGTTCAAAACAAGGTCAGTGACATATCATGTATTAATGTTGTTAAGTTATGTAAAACAACAGAAATTAATGAAGCTCTTTGGTCACAAGTGAAACTTAGTGTTTGACGTATAAAGTTTAGATGTGTGTTTTAGTATTTAACACAATTATGTGTAATTTTATATTTGTATACATGATTGTAATCACTGCTTACTTTGATGTTCTTTGCATGACATTTATATCTCTCTATATATATAGGATGGTAAGACACCTCTTTATGTGGCATCGCAATTTGGCTACAGTGAAATTGTTGAAGTATTACTAAAGGCTAATGCAAAGACTGATCTGATAAAGAAAGTAAATTGTATCATGTACAATTGTAATGGTCCTTGTTTTAAGATCATTATTATATTTAAATTACTGCAAATGGTATATATTTCAATATAATTTGAAGCATTTATAAGGTGTTATTAAAATGAGGGACAAACTGTGTTTTTTCAACATTTATTTACATGCACTTTTACCTTGCCACAAATGCTGTGTTAACTGCTCTTTTCCATCCCTTTTTAGCCCTTTCAAATTACATGTTAGCCAAATTATAACTTGTTCATTTGAAACCTTTTTATAACAGTTGAAAGTGCATAGTCTTAATAGATGCATTTGAGCCATCACTGTTGCTAAGCTTGTAATGATTGTTGATAATGTACAAACTAAGGATGTTGATGTACTTTGTATTTCTGATACAATACTTTATGACTTATAAGTGTAGTAATGCTATTACTTCATAATTTACATTAAAGTATTGGGGTATAGTTTATTTAATAAAGACAGTTATACCTAATTTTATGTTAGTTAGACATAATTATGATGATGTATATTTTAACACAGTACTTAATGTTCTCTAGTATCACTTAGTAATGCTTTTGTGATGTAGTGTATACTAAAAATTGAGAGTAATATTATATGTTGTTTAGGATGGCATTACTCCATTGTACTTAGCATGTTGCAAAGGTCATGATAATATAGTACAAATATTACTAGACCATGGTGTTCAAGTGGATGTTCAAGACAAAGTCAGTGACACATCATGTATTAATGTTGTTAAGTGATGTAAGACAACAGAAATTAATGAAGCCCTTTGGTCACTAGTGAAACTTAGTGTTTGACATATAGAGTTTGGATGGGTGTTTCAGTATTTAACACAATTATATGTGTAATTTGATATTTATAGACATGATCATACTAATTATTTTCTTTGATGTTCCTCAGATGACATTTATCTCTCTCTACATATAGAATGGTCACACACCTCTCTATGTAGCATCACATGATTTGGCTACAGTGAAATTGTTAAAGTATTAGTAAAGGCTAAAGCAGGACTGATCTGACAAACAAAGTAACTTGTCTCATATACAACTGTAATGGTCCTTGTTTTAAGATCATTATTGTATTTTAAATTATTGCAAATAGTATATTATTTCAATAAAATTTGAAGCGTTTATAAGGTGGTATTAAAATGAGGCAAACTGGTGTTTTTTAACATTTATTTACATGCCTTTACCTTGCCACAAATGCTGTGTTAACTGCTCTTTTCATCACTTTATAGCCCTTCCAAATTACATTTTAGCAAAATATAACTTTTCATTTTAAACCTATTTATAATAGTGAATGTGTTCATTAATAGTAGATGCATTTGAGGCATATCTATTGCTAAGCTTGCAGTAATTGGTCATAATGTACAAACAAGGAATATACTTGTGGATGTACTTGACAATACTTAACGACTTATAAGTGTAGTAATGCTATTACTTCATAATTTACATTAAAGGTTTGGGATATAGTTAAGTATTAAAGACAGTTTTATATAATTTTATGTTTGTTAGACATAATGTATGATAATGTAATTTTAACAGAGTATGAATGTTCTCTAGAATAACTTAGTAATGCTTTTGCAATGTTAGTAAATGACAATAATATCATATCTTGTTTAGGATGGTAATACTCCACTGTACATAGCATGTTACAAAGGTCATGATAAAGTTGTACAAATATTACTAGACCATGGTGTTCAAGTGGATGTTCAAAACAAGGTCAGTGACATATCATGTATTAATGTTGATAAGTTATGTAAAACAACAGAAATTAATGAAGCTCTTTGTCACAAGTGAAATTAGTGTTGACGTAAAAAGTTTTAGATGTGTGTTTTAGTATTAAGACATGTAATTTTATATTTCATACATGATTTAATTTTATGTTCCTTGCATGACATTTATATCTCTCTCTATATATAGGCTGGTAAGACACCTCTTTATGTGGCATCGCAATTTGGCTACAGTGAAATTGTTGAAGTATTACTAAAGGCTAATGCAAAGATTGATCTGACAAACAAAGTAAATTGTATCATGTACAATTGTAATGGTCCTTGTTTTAAGATCATTATTGTATTTAAATTACTGCAAATGGTATATATTTCAATATAATTTGAAGCATTTATAAGCTGGTATTAAAATGTGACAAACTGGTGTTTTTTAACATTTATTTACATGCCTTTACCTTGCCAGAAATGCTGTGTTAACTGCTCTTTTCATCCCTTTTTAGCCCTTCCAAATTACACGTTAGCAAAATTATAACTTGTTATTTTAAACCTATTCATACTAGTCAATCTGTTTATTAATAGTAGATGCATTCGAGGCATATCTATTGCTAAGCTTGCAGTGATTGGTCATAATGTACAAACAAGGAATATACTTGTGGATGTACTTGACAATACTTAATGCCTTATAAGTGTAGTAATGCTATTGCTTTATAATTTAGATTAAAGTTTTTGGAATTAGTTTAAGTATTTAAGACAGTTTTATATATTTTTATGTTTGTTAGACATAATCTATGATAAAGTAATTTTAACAGAGTATGAATGTTCTCTAGTATAACTTAGTAATGCTTTTGCCATATAGTAAATGACAATAATATCATATCTTGCTTAGGATAGTAATACTCCACTGTTTATAGCATGCTACAAAGGTCATGATAAAGTAGTACAAGTATTACTAGACCATGGTGTTCAGTGGATGTTCAAAACAAGGTCAGTGACATATCATGTATTAATGTTGTTAAGTTATGTAAAACAACAGAAATTAATGAAGCTCTTTGGTCACAAGTGAAACTTAGTGTTTGACGTAAAAAGTTTAGATGTGTGTTTTAGTATTTAAGACAATTATATGTAATTTTATACTTCTATACATGATTGTAATCACTGCTTACTTTGATGTTCTTTGCATGACATTTATCTCTCTCTCTATATATATATAGGCTGGTAAGACACCTCTTTATGTGGCATCGCAATTTGGCTACAGTGAAATTGTTGAAGTATTACTAAGGCTAATGCAAAGACTGATCTGACAAAGAAAGTAAATTGTATCATGTACAATTGTAATGGCCCTTGTTTTTAAGATCATTATTGTATTTAAATTACTGCAAATGGTATATATTTCAATATAATTTGAAGCATTTATAAGCTGGTATTAAAATGTGACAAACTGGTGTTTTTTAAACATTTATTTACATGCCTTTACCTTGCCAGAAATGCTGTGTTAACTGCTCTTTTCATCCCTTTTTAGCCCTTCCAAATTACATGTTAGCAAAATTATAACTTTACATTTTTAAACCTATTCATAATAGTCAATCTGTTTATTAATAGTAGATGCATTTGAGGCATATCTATTGCTAAGCTTGCAGTGATTGGTCATAATGTACAAACAAGGAATATACTTGGGATGTACTTGATAATACTTAATGCCTTATAAGTGTAGTAATGCTATTGCTTTATAATTTAGATTAAAGTTTGGGAATTAGTTTTAGTATTAAAGACAGTTTTATATAATTTTATGTTTGTTAGACATAATCTATGATAAAGTAATTTTAACAGAGTATTAATGTTCTCTAGTATAACTTAGTAATGCTTTTGCCATATAGTAAATGACAATAATATCATATCTTGCTTAGGATAGTAATACTCCACTGTTTATAGCATGCTACAAAGGTCATGATAAAGTAGTACAAGTATTACTAGACCATGGTGTTCAAGTGGATGTTCAAAACAAGGTCAGTGACATATCATCTATTATGTTGTTAAGTTATGTAAAAAAACAGAAATTAATGAAGCTCTTTGGTCACAAGTGAAACTTAGTGTTTGACGTATAAAGTTTAGATGTGTGTTTTTTAGTATTTAAGACAATTATATGTAATTTTATATTTGTATACATGATTGTAATCACTGCTTACTTTGATGTTCTTTGCATGACATTTATCTCTCTCTCTATATATATAGGCTGGTAAGACACCTCTTTATGTGGCATCGCAATTTGGCTACAGTGAAATTGTTGAAGTATTACTAAAGGCTAATGCAAAGACTGATCTGACAAAGAAAGTAAATTGTATCATGTACAATTGTAATGGCCCTTGTTTTAAGATCATTATTGTATTTAAATTACTGCAAATGGTATATATTTCAATATAATTTGAAGCATTTATAAGCTGGTATTAAAATGTGACAAACTGGTGTTTTTTAAACATTTATTTACATGCCTTTACCTTGCCAGAAATGCTGTGTTAACTGCTCTTTTTCATCCCTTTTTAGCCCTTCCAAATTACATGTTAGCAAAATTATAACTTTACATTTTTAAACCTATTCATAATAGTCAATCTGTTTATTAATAGTAGATGCATTTGAGGCATATCTATTGCTAAGCTTGCAGTGATTGGTCATAATGTACAAACAAGGAATATACTTGTGGATGTACTTGATAATAATTAATGCCTTATAAGTGTGTAATGCTATTGCTTTATAATTTAGATTAAAGTTTTGGGAATTAGTTTTAGTATTAAAGACAGTTTTATATAATTTTATGTTTGTTAGACATAATCTATGATAAAGTAATTTTAACAGAGTATTAATGTTCTCTAGTATAACTTAGTAATGTTTTTTGCCATATAGTAAATACTGACAGTAATATAATATCTTTCTTAGGATGTAATACTCCACTGTTTATAGCATGCTACAAAGGTCATGATAAGTAGTACAAGTATTACTAGACCATGGTGTTCAAGTGGATGTTCAAAACAAGGTCAGTGACATATCATGTATTAATGTTGTTAAGTTATGTAAAACAACAGAAATTAATGAAGCTCTTTGGTCACAAGTGAAACTTAGTGTTTGACGTATAAAGTTTAGATGTGTGTTTTAGTATTTAAGACAATTATATGTTTTTATATTTGTATACATGATTGTAATCACTGCTTACTTTGATGTTCTTTGCATGACATTTATATCTCTCTCTCTATATATAGGATGGTAAGACACCTCTTTATGTGGCATCGCAATTTGGCTACAGTGAAATTGTTGAAGTATTACTAAAGGCTAATGCAAAGACTGATCTGACAAAGAAAGTAAATTGTATCATGTACAATTGTAATGGCCCTTGTTTTAAGATCATTATTTACCATATCCAATGGTACCTTTAAGGTATCTCATTACTCTTTTAGCAGCTGTCCAATGTTCCTTGGTGGGTTTGGTGCAGAATTTAGATAGGTTTCCTACAGCATAGGCAATATCTTGCCTAGTACGTGTAGCTAAATAGAGTAGACAACCAACTGCTGATTGGTAAAGATTAACTTCCACCAACTCAGAATCTTCATTAGCTTGAACTAACTTCTGTCCAGTATTGACAGGTGTTGGCATTTCTTTGGCTTGATCCATATTAAAATTTCTTGAGTAGCTCTTCTGTGTACAGTGGTTGTCCAATCCATATTGAACCATCTTCATGTTGAATAACTTTTACTCCCAGGAAGTAAGTTAACTCTCCCATATCCTTGACCTTGAAATGTACACCAGCATCTTCTTAACTTTCTCTATTGCTTCAGACTCTTTCCTGCTAACAAAATATCATGTACATAAACGGCAATAATGACTTTCTCTCCTTCTGAACTCACATATACACAAGGGTCATTAGGTATTTGATTGAATCCCATTTCTTGTAGTTTCTTGTCAAGTGCAAAATTCCAACAACGTGGAGACTGACGTAAAGCATAAATACTACGTTTCAATTTGCACACGAGATTCTCTTGACCCTTCAATTCAAAACCTTCCGGTTGTCTCATGTAGACCTCCTCCTCAAGTTCTCCATTTAAAAATGCAGTAGTTATGTCCATTTGATGTATTTTTAGTTTCTCTTGAGCGGATATTGCGATAACAGTTCTTATTGACTCAAATCGAACAAGAGGACTAAAGGTCTCTTCGTAGTCCTGACCGTATTTCTGTGAGAAACCTTGTGCCACTAATCTGGCCTTGTATTTTTCAATCAATCCATTCTCTCCAATTTTCTTCTTGTAGACCCATTTACTTCCAAAATGTGTTTGTCATTAGGAGGTTCTACCAAGTCCCATACTTCATTTTCACTTAAGGAGTGCATCTCTTCTTGCATAGCAGTTATCCATTTATCTTTATGTGGACTTGTGATAGCTTCCTCAAACGTATTCAGTTCTTGCACTTCTTCTACAGAGTTTACCCCAATTTCCATAAATAGTCAGGTTTTCTTCTCTCTCATTCAGATCTTCTGATCTGTGGTGCATTATCTTCATTATTTAATTCTTCATTATTCGTTTCTTCCTGTACTTCATTAGGAGGTGTATCATACTCATCAATATCTGATCTGCTGGTATCGTTAGATTCACTTGGAAATTCTACCTGGTGTTCAGAAATGTCTTTCTTGTTCTCTTTATTCATTCCAACCTTCGATTCGTCAAACATAACATCTCTGCTATAAAATACTCTCCGTCGTTCAACATCATATAGACGGTACCCCTTAACATCTGTACCATAGCCGAGTAGAATACAACGTTTAGACTTAGGATCCAACTTCTCCTCTCATCACTACGTACATGTGCATGAGCGACACATCCAAAAATTCTAAGATGATCAACACAGGGTTTTTTCCTTTTAAGTACTTCGTATGGTGTCAGACCGGCTAGAGCCTTGGTTGGACTTCGGTTTCGTAGATAGGTAGCAGTTGATAGGCTTCGGCCCAAAACTCCTTGGTAATGTTGCATCGGCCAACATAGACCGAACAGACTCAACGAGAGTTCGATTCAACCTCTCTGCTATACCGTTTTGCTCGGGATTTTTAGGTACAGTTCTTTCATGTTTGATTCCTTCTACTTTGAGGTAACTTTGAAACTCTGATGATAAAAACTCACCACCATTATCACTTCGAATGGAAATTAAATCATGACCAGTAGATTTCTCAACCATGGCTTTCCACTCCTTGAAACGAGTGAACACTTCGCTCTTGTGTTTTAGAATGTAAATCTAAATATAACGAGAATAATCATCAATGAACGTGAGGAAGTACTGACCACCACTCAGTGAACTCGCTTCCAATTTTCCACAAACATCAGTATGGACTAACTCGAGTGGGTTTCCTCGTGTATCTTTCACTGCTAGTGAAGGGATTTCTGTGAAGCTTTCCTTTAACGCAGGATTCACAAAGCTTCATATCCTTTGAACAATCGTAATTTAAACCAATCACTAGCCTTTTCCGTACTAATAGCTTCAAGTATTTCGAATTTAGGTGCCCATAACGTCGGTGCCATATTTCCTAAGTCACTGATGTATTGATACTTTCTTCTGAAGTATGTAACGTGCTTGCTCAGTACATCAGGTGATAGAGTTTTCCTTTCTTGGTACCTTCTGCGATGAGATCTGTCTTGTTAATAAAAATGCGACATTTCGTATCTTCAAAGATAACGGAGGCTCCTCTTTCAGTCGCCTTTGGTACACTAAACAAATTGAAGGACAACTCTGGGACAAAAAGTACGTCATGTAACCAACATCTCCTCTCTCTCCCCTTCTCGGTCCCAACAAAAATTACAACATCACCTTGTTTTGTTGCTGTTAACTTATGACCATCTCCAAGTGTGATATTCACTGACTCAGGTAGGGAGTTTATCGTTACAAACTGATTGATATCACAGCAAATGTGGCAGGTGGCTCCCGAATCAATGACCCAGGTACCAATTGAGTCACATGACTTTCCTACTGATAAAACATGTGTAACTATTAGACCAATGTCACTGTCTTCATCGTCACGATTACAAGACCTCCCTGTCTGTGATGTAACATGCACCCGCTCATCTCTTCTCTTTGTTACTTTAGGTTTCATATATCTTTTCTCTGGTTTAACTCTCTCTTCTTGGTAACGTAAGTCGGGGCAATTTCTCTGAATGTGACCAATCTTCTACAACGAAAACATTTCGGTCCTTTTCCACGTTTGGGGTCTGATCTTGTCATTAGTAAGGTGTCACTACGAGTTTCTATCTCCCTTTTCTGTTTCTGCTCTTCATGTAACAATCTCTCTGTGACTACTTCCATCTTAGGTACATCAGAATTTGCTTCAAGGGCCGTTACTAACATTCTGTACGAGTCTGGCAGATGGCAGCAAAAACACCACACGATCTTCATCAGTAACAGTGTCTCCTATAAATGACAGCTGCTCAAAGATCTCGGTCAAATTCTTAATGTGTTCCTGGACATAGTCTTTCTCTCTAAGCTTCAGCGAATAGAGTTTTCGTCTTAGTGTCAACTTGTTCGCCCAAGACTTCTTATGAAACTGATCCTCTAGTTTCTTCCAGACTTCTGTCGGATCTTTAGGGTCGCCAAGTAAGTACAACAACGACGGTTCGATCGAAAGAACAATTGTCGCCAATGCTCGATCCTGTCTAGCTTTGAACTTCGATTGGGCTTCTGCTGTTGCGGCACTTCCAGTAGGTGCTACTTCTGTTCCATCTACAATGTTCCACACAGCATCTCTCATCAAGGCCATCCGACATTGAATCTTCCATGTCGCGTAGTTACTGCTGTTAAGCGGTACAATAACACTACGATTTTCAGACGCCATCTGCTGGGCTCATAACCTGTTGAGAGTTTTACTGAAGATTCAAATAAGTATAATATTAACAATTCAAAGGATTGAGCAACGAGAGAGTACACAAATCAAAAATTATATAGCAAAGATAATACACCAGAACCTTCTAGAACATTCTAAGAACACACTATAATAACACATGGAGTTAATTAATATTTGTGGTTATGATAAGACACATACACAACAATACATTAAGTCAATCTGTAGAAAGTGTCATTTTTCTACAGTGATTGGTCGTAATGTATAAACAAGGAATATACTTGTGGAAGTACTTGACAATACTTAACGACTTATAAGTGTAGTAATGCTATTACTTCATAATTTACATTAAAGGTTTGGGATATAGTTAAGTATTAAAGACAGTTTTATATAATTTTATGTTTGTTAGACATAATATATGATAAAGTAATTTTAACAGAGTATGAATGTTCTCTAGTATAACTTAGTAATGCTTTTGCCATATAGTTTATATAAAAAGTGACAATAATATCATATCTTGTTTAGGATGGTAATACTCCACTGTTTATAGCATGCTACAAAGGTCATGATAAAGTAGTACAAGTATTACTAGACCATGGTGTTCAAGTGGATGTTCAAAAAAGGTCAGTGACATATCATGTATTAATGTTGTTAAGTTATGTAAATCAACAGAAATTAATGAAGCTCTTTGGTCACAATTGAAACTTAGTGTTTGACGTATAAAGTTTAGATGTGTGTTTTAGTATTTAAGACAATTATATGTAATTTTATATTTGTATACATGATTGTAATCATTGCTTACTTTGATGTTCTTTGCATGACATTTGTTATTTTAAACCTATTCATACTAGTCAATCTGTTTATTAATAGTAGATGCATTTGAGGCATATCTATTGCTAAGCTTACAGTGATTGGTCGTAATGTACAAACAAGGAATATACTTGTGGATGTACTTGATAATACTTAATGCCTTATAAGTGTAGTAATGCTATTGCTTTATAATTTAGAATAAAGTTTTGGGAATTAGTTTAGTATTAAAGACAGTTTTATATAATTTTATATTTGTTAGACATAATCTATGATGATGTCATTTTAACAGAGTATGAATGTTCTCTAGAATAACTTAGTAATGCTTTTGCCATATAGTTTATATAAAAAGTGACAATAATATCATATCTTGTTTAGGATGGTGAGACTCCATTGTACATAGCATGTTATAAAGGTCATGATAAAGTTGTACAAATATTACTAGACCATGATGTTCAAGTGGATGTTCAAGACAAGGTCAGTGACATATCATGTATTAATGTTGATAAATTATATGACACAACAGAAATTAATGAAGCTATTTATATACATCATTATACTCACTGTTTAATTTTATGTTCCTCAGATGACATTTATCTCTCTCTACATATAGGATGGTCATACACCTCTCTATGTAGCATCACATGAAGGCTACAGTGAAATTGTTGAAGTATTAGTAAAGGCTAATGCAAGGACTGATTTGACAAACAAAGTAACTTGTCCAATATACAACTGTACTGTCCCTTGTTTTAAGATCAGTTTTGTATTTAAATTACTGCAAATGATATATAATTATTTCAATGTAATTTAAAGCATTGATAAGCTGGTATTAAAATATGACAAACTGGTGTTTTTTTAACATTTATTTACATGCCTTTACCTTGCCAGAAATGCTGTGTTAACTGCTCTTTTCATCCCTTTTTAGCCCTTCCAAATTACATGTTAGCAAAGTTATAACTTTACATTTTAAACCTATTCATAATTGTCAATGTGTTTATTAATACTAGATGCATTTGAGGCATATCTATTGCTAAGCTTGCAGTGATTGGTCGTAATGTACAAACAAGGAATATACTTGTGGATGTACTTGATAATACTTAATGCCTTATAAGTGTAGTAATGCTACTACTTTATAATTTAGATTAACGTTTTGGGAATTAGTTTAGTATTTAAGACAGTTTTATATAATTTTATGTTTGTTAGACATAATCTATGATAAAGTAATTTTAACAGAGTATGAATGTTCTCTAGTATAACTTAGTAATGCTTTTGCCATGTAGTAACTGACAATAATATCATATCTTTCTTAGGATGGTAATACTCCACTGTTTATAGCATGCTACAAAGGTCATGATAATATAGTACAAGTATTACTAGACCATGGTGTTCAAGTGGATGTTCAAAACAAGGTCAGTGACATATCATCTATTAATGTTGTTAAGTTATGTAAAACAACAGAAATTAATGAAGCTCTTTGGTCACAAGTGAAACTTAGTGTTTGACGTATAAAGTTTAGATGTGTGTTTTAGTATTTAAGACAATTATATGTAATTTTATATTTGTATACTTGATTGTAATCACTGCTTACTTTGATGTTCTTTGCATGACATTTATCTCTCTCTCTATATATATATAGGCTGGTAAGACACCTCTTTATGTGGCATCGCAATTTGGCTACAGTGAAATTGTTGAAGTATTACTAAAGGCTAATGCAAAGACTGATCTGACAAAGAAAGTAAATTGTATCATGTACAATTGTAATGGCCCTTGTTTTAAGATCATTATTGTATTTAAATTACTGCAAATGGTATATATTTCAATATAATTTGAAGCATTTATAAGCTGGTATTAAAATGTGACAAACTGGTGTTTTTTAACATTTATTTACATGCCTTTACCTTGCCAGAAATGCTGTGTTAACTGCTCTTTTCATCCCTTTTTAGCCTTCCAAATTACATGTTAGCAAAGTTATAAATTTACATTTTAAACCTATTCATAATTGTCAATGTGTTTATTAATACTAGATGCATTTGAGGCATATCTATTGCTAAGCTTGCAGTGATTGGTCGTAATGTACAAACAAGGAATATACTTGTGGATGTACTTGATAATACTTAATGCCTTATAAGTGTAGTAATGCTACTACTTTATAATTTAGATTAACGTTTTGGGAATTAGTTTAGTATTTAAGACAGTTTTATATAATTTTATGTTTGTTAGACATAATCTATGATAAAGTAATTTTAACAGAGTATGAATGTTCTCTAGTATAACTTAGTAATGCTTTTGCCATATAGTAACTGACAATAATATCATATCTTTCTTAGGATGGTAATACTCCACTGTTTATAGCATGCTACAAAGGTCATGATAAAGTAGTACAAGTATTACTAGACCATGGTGTTCAAGTGGATGTTCAAAACAAGGTCAGTGACATATCATCTATTAATGTTGTTAAGTTATGTAAAACAACAGAAATTAATGAAGCTCTTTGGTCACAAGTGAAACTTAGTGTTTGACGTATAAAGTTTAGATGTGTGTTTTAGTATTTAAGACAATTATATGTAATTTTATATTTGTATACTTGATTGTAATCACTGCTTACTTTGATGTTCTTTGCATGACATTTATCTCTCTCTCTATATATATATAGGCTGGTAAGACACCTCTTTATGTGGCATCGCAATTTGGCTACAGTGAAATTGTTGAAGTATTACTAAAGGCTAATGCAAAGACTGATCTGACAAAGAAAGTAAATTGTATCATGTACAATTGTAATGGCCCTTGTTTTAAGATCATTATTGTATTTAAATTACTGCAAATGGTATATATTTTAATATAATTTGAAGCATTTATAAGCTGGTATTAAAATGTGACAAACTGGTGTTTTTTAACATTTATTTACATGCCTTTACCTTTCCACAAATGCTGTGTTAACTGCTCTTTTCATCCCTTTTTAGCCCTTCCAAATCACATTTTAGCAAAATTATAACTTGTTATTTTAAACCTATTCATAATAGTCAATCTGTTTATTAATAGTAGATGCATTTGAGGCATATCTATTGCTAAGCTTGCAGTGATTGGTCGTAATGTACAAACAAGGAATATACTTGTGGATGTACTTGATAATACTTAATGCCTTATAAGTGTAGTGATGCTATTACTTTATAATTTAGATTAAAGTTTTGGGAATTAGTTTAGTATTAAAGACAGTTTTATATAATTTTATGTTTGTTAGACATAATCTATGATAAAGTAATTTTAACAGGGTATGAATGTTCTCTAGTATAACTTAGTAATGTTTTTGCCATATAGTAAATACTGACAATAATATCATATCTTTCTTAGGATGGTAATACTCCACTGTTTATAGCATGCTACAAAGGTCATGATAAAGTAGTACAAGTATTACTAGACCATGGTGTTCAAGTGGATGTTCAAAACAAGGTCAGTGACATATCATGTATTAATGTTGTTAAGTTATGTAAGACAACAGAAATTAATGAAGCTCTTTGGTCACAAGTGAAACTTAGTGTTTGACGTATAATGTTTAGATGTGTGTTTTAGTATTTAAGACAATTATATGTAATTTTATATTTGTATACATGATTGTAATCACTGCTTACTTTGATGTTCTTTGCATGACATTTATATCTCTATATATATATAGGCTGGTAAGACACCTCTTTATGTGGCATCGCAATTTGGCTACAGTGAAATTGTTGAAGTATTACTAAAGGCTAATGCAAAGACTGATCTGACAAGGAAGTAAATTGTATCATGTACAATTGTAATGGTCCTTGTTTTAAGATCATTATTGTATTTAAATTACTGCAAATGGTATATATTTCAATATAATTTTATGCCTTTACCTTGCCACAAATGCTGTGTTAACTGCTTTTTTCATCCCTTTTTAGCACTTCCAAATTACATGTTAGCAAAATTATAACTTGTTACTTTAAACTTATTCATAATAGTCAATCTGTTTATTAATAGTAGATGCATTTGAGGTATATCTATTGCTAAGCTTGCAGTGATTGGTCATAATGTACAAACAAGGAATATACTTGTGGAAGTACTTGACAATACTTAACGACTTATAAGTGTAGTAATGCTATTACTTCATAATTTACATTAAAGGTTTGGGAATTAGTTTAGTATTAAAGACAGTTTTATATAATTTTATATTTGTTAGACATAATCTCTAATGATGTAATTTTTACAGAGTATGAATGTTCTCTAGAATAACATACTACAATTATACTTGTTTATGTACTTGTATTTCTGATACAATATTTTTTGCCTTATAGGTGTATTAATGCTAGAATTTATATTAAAATTTTGTGTGCTTAGTTAATATTAAAGACATTTGTATGTAATGTTATATTACTTGAACATAATTTATGATGATGTAATTTTTAACATAGTCAAAATCTTCTCTAGTATCATTTAGTAATGCTTTTGTAATATAGTGTATACTAAAAACTGAGAGTAATATTATATGTTGTTTAGGATGGCATTACTCCATTGTACTTAACATGTTGCAATGGTCATGATAAAGTAGTACAAGTATTACTAGACCATGGTCTTCAAGTGGATGTTCAAGACAAAGTCAGTGACATATCATGTATTAATGTTGATAAATTATATGACACAACAGAAATTAATGAAGCTATTTATATACATCATTATAATCACTTTTTAATTTGATGTTCCTCAGATGACATTTATCTCTCTCTACATATAGAATGGTCATACACCTCTCTATGTAGCATCACATGAAGGCAACAGTCAACTTGTTAAAGTATTACTAAAGGCTTATGCAAGGACTGATTTGACAAACAAAGTAACTTCTCTAATATACAACTGTACTAAACCTATTCATAATAGTCAAAGTGTTTCTTAATAGGAGATGCATTTGAGACATATCTATTGCTAAGCTTGCAGTAATTGGTCATAATGTACAAACAAGGAATATACTTGTGGAAGTACTTGACAATACTTAACGACTTATAAGTGTAGTAATGCTATTACTTCATAATTTACATTAAAGGTTTGGGATGTAGTTAAGTATTAAAGACAGTTTTATATAATTTTATATTTGTTAGACATAATCTATGATGATGTAATTTTAGCAGAGTATGAATGTTCTCTAGAATAACTTAGTAATGCTTTGCCATATAGTTTATATAAAAAGTGACAATAATATCATATCTTGTTTAGGATGGTGAGACTCCATTGTACATAACATGTTACAAAGGTCATGATAAAGTAGTACAAGTATTACTAGACCATGGTGTTCAAGTGGATGTTCAAGACAAGGTCAGTGACATATCATGTATTCATGTTGTTAAGACAACAGAAATTAATGAAGCTCTTTGGTCACAAGTGAAAATTAATGCTTGACATATAAAGTTTAGATGTGTGTTTTAGCATTTAACACAATTATATGTAATTTTATATTTGTATACATGATTGTAATCACTGTTTACTTTGATGTTCTTTGCATGACATTTATCTCTCTCTCTCTATATATATATAGGATGGTAAGACACCTCTTTATGTGGCATCGCAATTTGGCTACAGTGAAATTGTTGAAGTATTACTAAAGGCTAATGCAAAGCTGATCTGACAAACAAAGTAAATTGTATCATGTACAAAAGTACTGGTCCTTTATTAAGATTGTTCTTAAATTACTGCAAATGATATATATTTCAATGTAATGGGAAGCATTTTAAAGCTGGTATTAAAATTAAGAGACCTTTTTTTTTTAGCATTTATTTACATACCCTCCTTACCTTGCCACAAATGCTGTATTAACTGTTTTTTTCCTTTTAGCTCTTCCAAATTACTAGTTAGCAAAATTATAACTTATTATATGAAACCTGTTTATAGAAGTTAAAGTGTTTACTCTTAATGATGCATTTGAGACATTATTGTGGCTAACCTTGTAATGATTGGTCATAATGTATATACTACAATTATACTTGTTGATGTACTTGTATTTCTGATACAATACTTTTTGCCTTAACAGTGTAGTAATGCTAGTACTTCATAGTTTATATTAAAGTTTGGTGTGTTTAGTTAATATTAAAGACATTTTTATGTAATGTTATATTACTTGAACATAATTTATGATGATGTAATATTTAGCATAGTCAAAATCTTCTCTAATATCATTTAGTAATGCTTTTGTGATGTAGTGTATACTAAAAGTGAGAGTAATATTATATGTTGTTTAGGATGGCTTTACTCCATTGTACACATCATGTTGTAATGGTCATGATAAAGTAGTACAAATATTACTATATCATGGTGTTCAAGTGGATGTTCAAGACAAAGTCAGTGATAAATCATGTATTAATGTTGATAAATTATATGACACAACAGAAATTAATGAATATAATTATTTCAATGTAATTTGAAGCATTAAAGTTTATAAGCTGGTATTAAAATGTGACAAACTGGTGTTTTTTCAAAATTTATTTACATGTCTTTACCTTGCCACAAATGCTATGTTAACTGCTCTTTTCATCTCTTTTTAGCCCTTCCAAATTACATGTCATCAAAATTATAACTTGTCATTTTAAACCTATTCATAATAGTGAATGTGTTTATTAATAGTAGATGCATTTGAGGCATATCTATTGCTAAGCTTGCAGTGATTGGTCATAATGTACAAACAAGGAATATACTTGTGGATGTACTTGATAATACTTAACGACTTATAAGTGTAGTGATGCTATTACTTTATAATTTAGATTAAAGTTTTGGGAATTAGTTTAGTATTAAAGACAGTTTTATATAATTTTATGTTTGTTAGACATAATCTATGATAAAGTAATTTTAACAGGGTATGAATGTTCTCTAGTATAACTTAGTAATGTTTTTGCCATATAGTAAATACTGACAATAATATCATATCTTTCTTAGGATGGTAATACTCCACTGTTTATAGCATGCTACAAAGGTCATGATAAAGTAGTACAAGTATTACTAGACCATGGTGTTCAAGTGGATGTTCAAGACAAAGTCAGTGACATATGATGTATTCATGTTGTTAAGACAACAGAAATTAATGAAGCTCTTTGGTCACAAGTGAAAATTAATGCTTGACATATAAAGTTTTGATGTGTGTTTTAGTATTTAACACAATTATGTATAATTATATATTTGTATACATGATTGTAATCACTGTTTACTTTGATGTTCTTTGCATGACATTTATCTCTCTCTATATATATATAGGCTGGTAAAAACCTCTTTATGTGGCATCGCAATTTGGCTACAGTGAAATTGTTGAAGTATTACTAAAGGCTAATGCAAAGGCTGATCTGACAAACAAAGTAAATTGTATCATGTACAACAGTACTGGTCCTTTATTAAGATTGTACTTAAATTACTGCAAATGGTATATATATATTTCAATGTAATGGGAAGCATTTTAAGCTGGTATTAAAATTAAGAGACCTGTGTTTTTTTCAGCATTATTTACATACCCTCCTTACCTTGCCACAAATGCTGTATTAACTGTTTTTTTCCTTTTAGCTCTTCCAAATTACTAGTTAGCAAAATTATAACTTATTATTTGAAACCTTTTTATAGCAGTCAAAGTGTTTACTCTTAATGATGCATTTGAGACATTATTGTGGCTAACCTTGTAATGATTGGTCATAATGTATATACTACAATTATACTTGTTGATGTACTTGTATTTCTGATACAATACTTTTTGCCTTAACAGCGTAGTAATGCTAGTACTTCATAGTTTATATTAAAGTTTGGTGTGTTTAGTTAATATTAAAGACATTTTATGTAATGTTATATTACTTGAACATAATTTATGATGATGTAATATTTAGCATAGTCAAAATCTTCTCTAATATCATTTAGTAATGCTTTTGTGATGTAGTGTATACTAAAAAGTGAGAGTAATATTATATGTTGTTTAGGATGGCTTTACTCCATTGTACACATCATGTTGTAATGGTCATGATAAAGTAGTACAAATATTACTATATCATGGTGTTCAAGTGGATGTTCAAGACAAAGTCAGTGATAAATCATGTATTAATGTTGATAAATTATATGACACAACAGAAATTAATGAATATAATTATTTCAATGTAATTTGAAGCATTAAATTTTATAAGCTGGTATTAAAATGTGACAAACTGGTGTTTTTTCAAAATTTATTTACATGTCTTTACCTTGCCACAAATGCTATGTTAACTGCTCTTTTCATCTCTTTTTAGCCCTTCCAAATTACGTGTCATCAAATTATAACTTGTCATTTTAAACCTATTCATAATAGTGAATGTGTTTATTAATAGTAGATGCATTTGAGGCATATCTATTGCTAAGCTTGCAGTGATTGGTCATAATGTACAAACAAGGAATATACTTGTGGATGTACTTGATAATACTTAACGACTTATAAGTGTAGTGATGCTATTACTTTATAATTTAGATTAAAGTTTTGGGAATTAGTTTAGTATTAAAGACAGTTTTATATAATTTATGTTTGTTAGACATAATCTATGATAAAGTAATTTTAACAGGGTATGAATGTTCTCTAGTATAACTTAGTAATGTTTTTGCCATATAGTAAATACTGACAATAATATCATATCTTTCTTAGGATGGTAATACTCCACTGTTTATAGCATGCTACAAAGGTCATGATAAAGTAGTACAAGTATTACTAGACCATGGTGTTCAAGTGGATGTTCAAGACAAAGTCAGTGACATATGATGTATTCATGTTGTTAAGACAACAGAAATTAATGAAGCTCTTTGGTCACAAGTGAAATTAATGCTTGACATATAAAGTTTTGATGTGTGTTTTAGTATTTAACACAATTATGTATAATTATATTTGTATACATGATTGTAATCACTGTTTACTTTGATGTTCTTTGCATGACATTTATCTCTCTATATATATATAGGCTGGTAAGACACCTCTTTATGTGGCATCGCAATTTGGCTACAGTGAAATTGTTGAAGTATTACTAAAGGCTAATGCAAAGGCTGATCTGACAAACAAAGTAAATTGTATCATGTACAACAGTACTGGTCTTTTATTCGGATTGTATTTAATTACTGCAAATGGTATATATATATTTCAATGTAATGGGAAGCATTTTTAAGCTGGTATTAAAATTAAGAGACCTGTGTTTTTTTTTCAGCATTTATTTACATACCCTCCTTACCTTGCCACAAATGCTGTATTAACTGTTTTTTTCCTTTTAGCTCTTCCAAATTACTAGTTAGCAAAATTATAACTTATTATTTGAAACCTTTTTATAGCAGTCAAAGTGTTTACTCTTAATGATGCATTTGAGACATTATTGTGGCTAACCTTGTAATGATTGGTCATAATGTACATACTACAATTATACTTGTTGATGTACTGGTATTTTGATACAATACCTTTTTGTTTTGTAAGTGTAGTAATGCTAGATTTCATAGTTTATATTAAAGTTTGGTGTGTTTAGTTAATATTAAAGACAGTTTTATGTAATGTATATTACTTGAACATAATTTATGATGATGTAATTTTTAGCATAGTCAAAATCTTCTCTAGTATCATTTAGTAATGCTTTTGTGATGTAGTGTATACTAAAAACTGAGAGTAATATTATATGTTGTTTAGGATGGCATTACTCCATTGTACTTAGCATGTTACAAAGGTCATGATAAATTAGTACAAACATTACTAGACCATGGTGTTCAAGTGGATGTTCAGGACAAAGTCAGTGACATATCATGTATTAATGTTGATAAATTATATGACACAAGAGAAATTAATGAAGCTATTTATATACATCATTATACTCACTGTTTAATTTTATGTTCCTCAGATGACATTTATCTCTCTATATATATAGAATGGTCATACACCTCTCTATGTAGCATCACATGAAGGCTACAGTCAACTTGTTAAAGTATTACTAAAGGCTTATGCAAGGACTGATTTGACAAACAAAGTAACTTCTCTAATATACAACTGTACTAAACCTATTCATAATAGTCAAAGTGTTTCTTAATAGGAGATGCATTTGAGACATATTTATTTCTAAGCTTGCAGTAATTGGTCATAATGTACAAACAAGGAATATACTTGTGGAAGTACTTGACAATACTTAACGACTTATAAGTGTAGTAATGCTATTACTTCATAATTTACATTAAAGGTTTGGGATGTAGTTAAGTATTAAAGAGTTTTATATAATTTTATATTTGTTAAACATAATCTATGATGATGTAATTTTAACAGAGTATTAATGTTCTTTAGAATAACTTAGTAATGCTTTTGCCATATAGTTTATATAAAAAGTGACAATAATATCATATCTTGTTTAGGATGGTGAGACTCCATTGTACATAGCATGTTATAAAGGTCATAATAAAGTAGTAGAAATATTACTAGACCATGGTGTTCAAGTGGATGTTCAAGACAAGGTCAGTGACATATCATGTATTCATGTTGTTAAGACAACAGAAATTAATGAAGCTCTTTGGTCACAAGTGAAAATTAATGCTTGACTTATAAAGTTTAGATGTGTGTTTTAGTATTTAACACAATTATATGTAATTTTATATTTGTATACATAATTGTAATCACTGTTTACTTTGATGTTCTTTGCATGACATTTATCTCTCTCTCTTTATATATATATAGGATGGTAAGACACCTCTTTATGTGGCATCGCAATTTGGCTACAGTGAAATTGTTGAAGTATTACTAAAGGCTAATGCAAAGGTTGATCTGACAAACAAAGTAAATTGTATCATGTACAACAGTACTGGTCCTTTATTAAGATTGTACTTAAATTACTGCAAATGGTATATATATATTTCAATGTAATGGGAAGCATTTTTAAGCTGGTATTAAATTAAGAGACTTGTGTTTTTTTCAGCATTTATTTACATACCCTCCTTACCTTGCCACAAATGCTGTATTAACTGTTTTTTTTCCTTTTAGCTCTTCCAAATTACTAGTTAGCAAAATTATAACTTATTATTTGAAACCTTTTTATAGCAGTCAAAGTGTTTACTCTTAATGATGCATTTGAGACATTATTGTGGCTAACCTTGTAATGAATGGTCATAATGTATATACTACAATTATTCTTGTTGATGTACTTGTATTTCTGATACAATCCCTTTTTGCCTTATAAAGTGTAGTAATGCTAGTACTTCATAGTTTATATTAAATTTTGGTGTGTTTAGTTAATATTAAAGACAGTTTTATGTAATGTTATATTACTTGAACATAATTTATGATGATATAATTTTTAGCATAGTCAAAATCTTCTCTAATATCATTTAGTAATGCTTTTGTGATGTAGTGTATACTAAAAGTGAGAGTAATATTATATGTTGTTTAGGATGGCATTACTCCATTGTACTTAACATGTTACAAAGGTCATGATAAAGTAGTACAAATATTACTAGACCATGGTGTTCAAGTGGATGCTCAAGACCAAGTCAGTGACATATCATGTATTAAATGTTGTTAAGTGAGGTGAAAGAACAGAAATCAGTGAAGCTCTTGGGTCACAAGTGAAACTTAGTGTTTGACATATAGAGTTTAGATGGGTGTTTTAGTATTTAAGACAATTATATGTGATTTGATATTTATAAACGTGATCATACTAACTATATTAAATTTGATGTTCTCAGATGACAGTTATATCTCTCTACATATAGAATGGTCATACACCTCTCTATGTAGCATCACATGAAGGCAACAGTGAAATTGTTGAAATATTACTAAAGGCTAATGCAAGGACTGATCTGACAAACAAAGTATTTTGTCTAATATACAACTGTACTGTCCCTTGTTTTAAGATCATTTTTGTATTTAAATTACTGCAAATGATATATAATTATTCAATGTAATTTGAAGCATTTATAAGCTGGTATTAAAAAAGGCAATCAGTGTTTTTTTCAACATTTATTTATATGCCTTTACCTTGCCACAAATGCTATGTTAACTGCTCTTTTCATCCCTTTTTAGCCCTTCGAAATTACATGTCATCAAAATTATAACTTGTCATTTTAAACCTATTCATAATAGTGAATGTGTTTATTATAGTAGATGCATTTGAGGCATATCTATTGCTAAGCTTGCAGTGATTGGTCATAAAGTACAAGCAAGGAATAATACTTATGGATGTACTTGACAATCCTTAATGCCTTATAAGTGTAGTAATGCTATTACTTCATAATTTACATTAAAGGTTTGGGATGTAGTTAATTATTAAAGTTTTATATAATTTTATATTTGCTAGACATAATCTCTAATGATGTAATTTTTACAGAGTATGAATGTTCTCTAGAATAACATACTACAATTATACTGTTGACGTACTTGTATTTCTGATACAATATTTTTGCCTTATAGGTGTATTAATGCTAGAACTTATATTAAAATTTTGTGTGCTTAGTTAATATTAAAGACAGTTTTATGTAATGTTATATTACTTAAACATAATTTATGATGATGTAATTTTTAACATAGTCAAAATCTTCTCTAGTATCATTTAGTAATGCTTTTGTAATATAGTGTATACTAAAAACTGAGAGTAATATTATATGTCGTTTAGGATGGCATTACTCCATTGTACATAGCATGTTACAAAGGTCATGATAAAGTTGTACAAATATTACTAGACCATGGTGTTCAAGTGGATGTTCAAGACAAAGTCAGTGACATATCATGTATTACTGTTGATAAATTATATGACACAAGAGAAATTAATGAAGCTATTTATATACATCATTATACTCACTGTTTAATTCATGTTCCTCAGATGACATTTATCTCTCTCTACATATAGAATGGTCATACACCTCTCTATGTAGCATCACATGAAGGCAAACAGTCAACTTGTTAAAGTATTACTAAAGGCTTATGCAAGGACTGATTTGACAAACAAAGTAACTTGTCTAATATACAACTGTACTAAACCTATTCGTAATAGTCAAAGTTTTTCTTAATAGGAGATGCATTTGAGGCATATTTATTGCTAAGCTTGCAGTGATTGGTCATAATGTACAAACAAGGAATATACTTATGGATGTACTTGACAATACTTAAGGACTTATAAGTGTAGTAATGCTATTACTTCATAATTTACATTAAAGGTTTGGGATGTAGTTAATTATTAAAGAGTTTTATATAATTTTATATTTGTTAAACATAATCTATGATGATGTAATTTTTACAGAGTATGAATGTTGCAGGCTAGAATAACGTAGTATGCTTTTGCCATGTAGTTTGTATAAAATTGACATAATATCATATCTTGTTTAGGATGGTGAGACTCCATTGTACATAGCGTTATAAAGTCATGATAAAGTTGTACAAATATTACTAGACCATGGTGTTCAAGTGGATGTTCAAGACAAAGTCAGTGACCTCGTCATGTATTACTGTTGATAAATTATATGACACAACAGAAATTAATGAAGCTATTTATATACATCATTATAGGTCACGGTTTTATTTGATGTTAATCAAAAGATGATATTTATCTGATTTTGTATATATGACGATGGTCATACACCTCTCTATGTAGCATCACTATGAAGGCTTCAGTGAAATTTTCAAAGTGTTCACTAAGGCTAATGCAAGGACTGATTTGAGAAACAATGTAACTTGTCCAATATACAACTGTACTGATGATTTTGATTATAAGATTAAAGTGGAGGTTAAATTAGTGCAAATCTTTTTATAATTGGGTCAATGTAATTTGAAGCATTTTAACATGTATTAGAGTATATGACAAACTGGAATTAGTTTTTTAACATTTATTTACATGCCTTTACGATTGTGCCAAAATGCCACAGTTACCACACTCTCTTCATCTCTTTTTAGGTCGAAATTGGAGCATCAAAATTATACTTGTCATTTTAAACCTATTGATATGATGGTTTAGTACGAGTAGATGCATTTGAGCATATCTACTGCTAAGTTACAGTGATTGGTGAAGATGTACGGTTATAGGAATATACAAATCCATTGACTTTCAATCAGAAATGCCTTATAAGTTTAGTAAAGATATTACTTCATATTTACATTAAATCCTTGGGATGTACTAATTATTAAAGATCATATAATATTAGGTTTGCTAGACATAATCTCTAATGATTTTATCTCTACAGAGTCACTGAATGTTCTCTAGAATGACCTGCTACAATTATACTTGTTGATGTAAATTTATTTCTGATATAATATTTTTTGCCTTTAGGTGTATTAATGCTAGAAATTAGGTGAGAATTATGTCTGCCAGTCGTAAGTTGGTAAAGACATTTGCCTTGTAATGTTATATTACTCTGAACATGGTTTATGATGCCAGACTTGTTAACATAGTCGAAATCTTCTCTAAGATCATTTAGTAATGCTTCTGTGATAGTAGTGTTGACTAAAAACCCAAAATATGAGTCGGGTGTTAGGATGGCATTACTCCATTGTACATAGCATGTTACAAAGTAATGGAAGTTGTACAAATATTACCAGACCATGATTCTCCAGTGAAGGTTCTAAAAAAACAGTGACATAGTCATGTAGTACTGTATTATAAATTATATGACACATAGAGAAATGCATGAACTGTTTATATTATTTTTATACAACACAGTTTAATTTCATGTAACTCAGATGACATTTCTCTCTAGTCCTACATTAGAGAATGGTCATACAACCTCAACTATGTAGCATCACATCCAGTGTCAACAGTCAACTATGTTAAAGTATTACTACAGGCTTATGCAAGTATGATTTGACTAACAAAGTAACTTGTGAATTTACTGCTGTAGGTAACCTATCAGAAATAGTCCGAAAATTTTACTTAATAGGAGATGTTTGAGGAAATATTATGGGTCCAGGTTGCAGTGATTGAGTCATAATGTACTTGTTGAGCAAATCAAAACTTATGGATGTACGGTGACAATACTTAAGACTTATAAGAGTAGTAATGCTATTACTTCATAATTTACAAAGGTGGGGATGTAGTTAAGTATCAAAGAGTTAAATATAATTTTATATTTGTTCTGCTTAATAGTACATGATGTAATTTGTAGTGTGTATCTATTTGTTCTCTAGAATAACTGAGCTAATGCTTTTGCCATGTAGTAAATAAAAAAACTGATAGTATTAAAATATTTAAGTTTAGGATGTTTCAGACTCTCAGTATATATTATGTTATAATTGTCATGATAGTTCTGTACCAATTTACTACACCAGCAAAGATCAATTTGGATTTTCAAGAGAAAGTGAGTGACATAACTTCTTCCAAATTTTACAAAAAATTATATGACACACAGAAATGTATGAAGCTACTCACCTCGATATACTCTCATTAGACTGACGGTTTTATTTGTATGTTTGGTAGATGACATTGAATCTCATTCTATATATATCCTGGTATTCACCTCTCTATGGAGCATCACATGAAGTCTCAGTGAAATTGTTGATGTATTAGTAAAGGCTAATGGATGAGCTCGTTTGACAAACAAATTAACTTGTCTACGATACAACTGTACTGTCCCTTGTTTTAAGATCAGTTTTGTATTTAAATGATACTGGAAATGATATATAATCGCCTCAATGTAATTTGAAGCAGAAAAAGAAGGTATTAAATATGGCAAATTTGAATTTTTTGATGGTAATAAGACATGTCTTTACCTAGCCACAATTGCTGATGTTACGTTGCTCTTTTCATCCCTTTTAGCCCTTCGAAATTACATGTCATCAAAATTATAACTTGTCAAGACAAGACCTATCTCATCTTGGCATGGGGCTAAGGATATTGATGACTTGTACTTAAGTACTATAAGTACATCTGTGACCTACACAGTACAAGGTACTTAAGTCCTCACTTTTAGTGAAGTTTGCGTAGTACTTGTACTTGTACTCAAGTACATGAGGTATGTCCCTGCATAGTTTACCTCTACTGAAGTACCTTTAAGTCTTTTAAGTCCATTAAAATGCTCTAATGATCAAAGAAGGTGTTACCTTTTCATACGTAACTAGTTCTGTTACCTTCAATGAGGTCAATTAGTGACTATCTCATCAGTAGTGACATATATAAGGACAACTTGTTCAATTTTACTCTTTCAAAATTATGCTGCTACTGCTAGGAAAGTTCCAACTGTCATAAAGCACTACATTGTCTTCTGAGACCTTGTTATTAGTATACTTCAATGCTAAATGCAAGTTTTTTAGTAAGGACATTATTGGGTGGGTCAAGGCTACAACTCCTCTTCGTGCGATTCACTGCCAAAAAATAACCACTCCCAAATTCAAAAGCTACCAGTTTTAACTTGTACTTGTACTTGTACTTAAGTACTTTCAAAGTACTTGTACTTATACTTAAGTACATTTAGAGCCTTGGCGATGGTACTTGTCTTGTACTTAAGATTTTTTGAAAACTTGTACTTTACTTAAGGCTGTCAAAATACTTGGCCCCATGTTGATTCTAATGTGTAGTGTTTATTACCATAGATTGCATTTGAGGCATATCTTCTAAGCTTACAGTAATTTGATAATGTACAAACAAGTCATTTATCGTGATGTACTTTACAACGCGAGCCTTATAAGTGTAGTAATGCTATTACTTCATAATTTACAACCAGAGGGATGTAGTTAGTTACAAAGTTTATATAATTTTATAGCTTGACATAATCTCTAATGAATAAATTATTACAGAAATGAATGTTCTCGATAAAATGCTACAATTATACTTGTTGATGTTTGTATTTCTGTATAATATTTTTTGCCTTATAGGTGTATTAATGCGAACTTATGGTAAAATTTTGTTCTTAGCATATTAAAGTCATTTGTATGTAATGTTTATTACTTGAACATAATTTATGATGATGTAATTTTTAACATAGTCAAAATCTTCTCTAGAATAATTTAGTAATGCTTTTGCCATGTAGTTTATACTAAAAAGTGAGAGTAATATTATATGTTGTTTAGGATGGTGAGACTCCATTGTACATAGCATGTTATAAAGGTCATGATAAAGTTGTACAAATATTACTAGACCATGGTGTTCAAGTGGATGTTCAAGACAAAGACAGTGACATATCATGTATTACTGTTGATAAATTATATGACACAACAGAAATTAATGAAGCTATTTATATACATCATTATACTCACGGTTTATTTGATGTTCCTCAGATGACATTTATCTCTCTCTATATATAGGATGGTCATACACCTCTCTATGTAGCATCACATGAAGGCTACAGTGAAATTGTTAAAGTGTTACTAAAGGCTAATGCAAGGACTGATTTGACAAACAAAGTAACTTGTCCAATATACAACTGTACTGTCCCTTGTTTTAAGATCAGTTTTGTATTTAAATTACTGCAAATGATATATAATTATTTCAATGTAATTTGAAGCATTTATAAGCTGGTATTAAAATATGACAAACTGGTGTTTTTTTAACATTTATTTACATGCCTTTACCTAGCCACAAATGCTATGTTAACTGCTTTTTCATCCCTTTTTAGCCCTTCGAAATATGTACAAAACTGTACTGGTCATTTTAAACCTATTCATAATAGTGAATGTGTTTATTAATAGGAGATGCATTTGAGGCATATTTATTTCTAAGCTTACAGTGATTGGTCATAATGTACAAACAGGAATATACTTGTGGATGTACTTGACAATCCTTAATGACTTATAAGTGTAGTAATGCTATTACTTCATAATTTACATTAAAGGTTTGGGATGTAGTTAATTATTAAAGAGTTTTATATAATTTTATTTTTGCTAGACATAATCTCTAATGATGTAATTTTTACAGAGTATGAATGTTCTCTAGAATAACTTAACATGCTACCATATACTTGTTAAAATGTACAATAATGTATTTCTGATATAATATTTTTTGCCATTTATAGGTGTTACAAAGGCTAGAACTTATATAAAGTATTTGTGTGCTTAGTTAACTATATTAAAGACATTTGTATGTAATGTTATATTACTTGAACATAATTGTATCATGTTGTAATTTTTAACATTAGTGAAGCTCTTTGGTCTCTAGTATCATTTAGTGACATATGAAGTTTTGATGTGTGTAGTGTATACTAAAAAGTGAGAGTATATTTTATGTTGTTTAGGATGGCATTACTCCAGTGTACATTGCATGTTACAAAGGTCATGATAAAGTCTGTACTCTTTATTACTAGACCATGGCGACACAAGTGGATGTTCAAGACAATTTGGACAGTGACATATCATGTATTACTGCTAATGCAAATGATCTGACAAAAGAGTAAATTAATGAAGCTATTTACAGTACATCATTATATTACTGTTTAATTTCATGTTACTCAGATGACATTTATTTCAATCTAATGGGAACATATAGAATGGTCATACACCTAAGAGACCTGTGTAGCATCACATGATTTACATACCCTCCTTAACTTGCCACAAATGTATTACTAAAGGCTTATTTTTCCTTTTTGACAAACAAAGTAACTTGTCTAATATTACACTTGTACTAAACCTATTTTATATAGTCAAGTTTTTACTAATAGGAGATGCATTTGAGCATATTATTGCTAAGCTTGCAGTGATTGGTCATAATGTACAAACAAGGAATATGTTTATGTACTTGTACTCTGACAATACTTAAGGACTTATAAGTGTAGTAATGCTATTACTTCATAATTTACATTAAATTTTGGGATGTACTTAAGTATTAAAGAGTTTTATATAATTTATATTACTTTAAACATTATCTATGATGATGTAATTTTTACAGAGTATGAATGTTCTCTAGAATCATTTAGTAATGCTTTTGCCATGTAGTGTATATAAAAAGTGACAATAATATCATATGTTGTTTAGGATGGTGAGACTCCATTGTACATAGCATGTTATAAAGGTCATGATAAATTTGTACAAATATTACTAGACCATGGTGTTCAAGTGGATGTTCAAGACAAAGTCAGTGACATATCATGTATTACTGTTGATAAATTATATGACACAACAGAAATTAATGAAGCTATTTATATACATCATTATACTCACGGTTTTATTTGATGTTCCTCAGATGACATTTATCTCTCTCTATATATAGGATGGTCATACACCTCTCTATGTAGCATCACATGAAGGCTACAGTGAAATTGTTGAAGTATTAGTAAAGGCTAATGCAAGGACTGATTTGACAAACAAAGTAACTTGTCCAATATACAACTGTACTGTCCCTTGTTTTAAGATCAGTTTTGTATTTAAATGTGACCATAAATACGAAAATGGTACCTAACGCGCAAGTGAATTTCGAAACAAACGCTTGTGTAGAAACGGTTGCTACGCATCCATCTTGAGCAGGAAGTCATGTTATTTGGTATTCATGAAGGTCAATCATTGCTCTCATTACATAATGATTTTTAATAACTTCCTGTTTAAGATGGCTGCATAGCAACAATTTATACGCAAGCGTTCACTCAAAATTTGTTTGTACGTTAGGTACCATTTTCGTATTTATGGTCACAAATTACTGCAAATGATATATAATTATTTCAATGTAATTTGAAGCATTTATAAGCTGGTATTAAAATATGACAACTGGTGTTTTTTTAACATTTATTTACATGCCTTTACCTAGCCACAAATGCTATGTTAACTGCTCTTTTCATCCCTTTTTAGCCCTTCGAAATTACATGTCATCAAAATTATAACTTGTCATTTTAAACTATTCATAACAGGCATGGGGCCAAGTATATTGATACTTGTACTTAAGTACTATAAGTACATCTGTGAAAGTACTTGTACTTGTACTTAAGTCCTTTTTTTAATTTTTTGCGTAGTACTTGTACTTGTACTCAAGTACTGAGGTATGTACTTGCAAGTTTATAAGTACTTTGAAGTACCTTTAAGTCTTTTAAGTCCTTCTAATGTTATTGATCAAAGAAGGTGTTACCTTTTCATACTTAACTGCTTCAACCAGGTGCTAAATAGAGGTCAATTAAAGACTATCTCATGAGTAGTCATGCATATATAAGGACAACTTGTTCATTTTTACTCTTTCAAAAACATGGCTACTGCTAGCAAAGTTCCAGCTGTTTAAAGCACTACATTGTTTCTGAGACATTGTCAGAAGTAGACTTCAAAGCTAAATGCAAGTATTGCAGTAAGGACATCATTGGATCTGTCAAGGCTACAACTAACTGGTGGAAGCACTTGACTGCCAAAAAACTAATAACCACTCCCAAATTCATTACCTACCAGTTGAAACATTTGTACTTGTACTTGTACTTAAGTACTTTCAAAAAGTACTTGTACTTATACTTAAGTACATTTTAATTATTGGAGCTTGTACTTGTACTTGTACTTAAGATTTTTTGAAAGTACTTGTACTTTACTTAAGTACTTTCAAAAGTACTTGGCCCCATGTCTGATTCATAATAGTGAATGTGTTTATTAATAGTAGATGCATTTGAGGCATATCTATTGCTAAGCTTACAGTGATTGGTCATAATGTACAAACAAGGAATATACTTGTGGATGTACTTGACAATCCTTAATGCCTTATAAGTGTAGTAATGCTATTACTTCATAATTTACATTAAGGTTTGGGATGTAGTTAATTATTAAAGTTTTATATAATTTTATATTTGCTAGACATAATCTCTAATGATGTAATTTTTTACAGAGTATGAATGTTCTCTAGAATAACATGCTACAATTATACTTGTGATGTACTTGTATTTCTGATATAATATTTTTTGCCTTATAGGTGTATTAATGCTAGAACTTATATTAAAATTTTGTGTGCTTAGTTAATATTAAAGACATTTGTATGTAATGTTATATTACTTGAACATAATTTATGATGATGTAATTTTTAAACATAGTCAAAATCTTCTCTAGTATCATTTAGTAATGCTTTTTGTGATGTAGTGTATACTAAAAAGTGAGAGTAATATTATATGTTGTTTAGGATGGCATTACTCCATTGTACATAGCATGTTACAAAGGTCATGATAAAGTTGTACAAATATTACTAGACCATGGTGTTCAAGTGGATGTTCAAGACAAAGACAGTGACATATCATGTATTACTGTTGATAAATTATATGACACACAGAAATTAATGAAGCTATTTATATACATCATTATACTCACGGTTTTATTTGATGTTCCTCAGATGACATTTATCTCTCTCTATATATAGGATGGTCATACACCTCTCTATGTAGCATCACATGAAGGCTACAGTGAAATTGTTGAAGTATTACTAAAGGCTAATGCAAGGACTGATTTGACAAACAAAGAAAAAAAAAACAAAAACTTGTCCAATATTACAACTGTCCCTATACAACTGTCCCTTGTTTTAAGATCAGTTTGTATTTAAATTACTGCAAATGATTATATATTACTTCAATGTAATTTGAAGCATTTATAAGCTGGTATTAAAATATGACAAAACTGGTGTTTTTTTTAACATTTATTTACATGCCTTTACCTTGCCACAAATGCTATGTTAAAATGCTTTTCATCCCTTTTTAGCCCTTCGAAATATACAACTGTACTGGTCATTTTAAACCTATTCATAATAGTCAAAGTGTTTGTTAATAGGAGATGCATTTGAGACATATTTATTTCTAAGCTTGCAGTAATTGGTCATAATGTACAACAAAGGAATATACTTATGGAAGTACTTGACAATACTTAATGACTTATAAGTGTAGTAATGCTATTACTTCATAATTTACATTAAAGGTTTGGGATGTAGTTAAGTATTAAAGACAGTTTTATATAATTTTATATTTGTTAAACAAATCTATGATGATGTAATTTTTACAGAGTATGAATGTTCTCTAGAATAACTTAGTAATGCTTTTGCCATATAGTTTATATAAAAAGTGACAATAATATATATCTTGTTTAGGATGGTGAGACTCCATTGTACATAGCATGTACAAAGGTCATGATAAAGTAGTACAAGTATTACTAGACCATGGTGTTCAATGGATGTTCAAGAGAAGGTCAGTGACATATCATGTATTCATGTGTGTTAAGACAACAGAAATTAATGAAGCTCTTTTGTCACAAAGTGAAAATTAATGCTGACATATGAAGTTTAGATGTGTGTTTTAGTATTTAACACAATTATAGTAATTTTATATTTGTATACATGATTGTAATCACAGTTTACTTTGATGTTCTTTGCATGACATTTGTCTCTCTCTCTTTATATATATATAGGATGGTAAGACACCTCTTTATGTGGCATCGCAATTTGGCTACAGTGAAATTGTTGAAGTATTACTAAAGGCTAATGCAAAGGCTGATCTGACAAACAAGTAAATTGTATCATGTACAACAGTACTGGTCCTTTATTAAGATTGTATTTAAATTACTGCAAATGGTATATATTTCAATGTAATGGGAAGCATTTTAAAGTGGTATTAAAATTAAGAGACCTGTGTTTTTTTCAGCATTTTATTTACATACCCTCCTTACCTTGCCACAAATGCTGTATTAACTGTTTTTTTCCTTTTAGCTCTTCCAAATTACTAGTTAGCAAAATTATAACTTATTATTTGAAACCTTTTTATAGCAGTCAAAGTGTTTACTCTTAATGATGCATTTGAGACATTATTGTGGCTAACCTTGTAATGATTGGTCATAATGTATATACTACAATTATACTTGTTGATGTACTTGCATTTCTGATACAATCCCTTTTTGCCTTATAAGTGTAGTAATGCTAGTACTTCATAGTTTATATTAAATTTTGGTGTTTTACTTAATATTAAAGACAGTTTTATGTAATGTTATATTACTTGAACATTATTTATGATGATGTAATTTTTAGCATAGTCAAAATCTTCTCTAGTATCATTTAGTAATGCTTTTGTGATGTAGTGTATACTAAAAAGTGAGAGTAATATTATATGTTTTTAGGATGGCATTACTCCATTGTACATAGCATGTTACGGAGGTCATGATAAATTAGTACAAATATTACTAGACCATGGTGTCAAGTGGATGTTCAAGACAAAGTCAGTGAACATATTATGTTATTCATGTTGTTAAGTTATGCAACACAACAGAAATAATGAACTGTTTTGGTAACAAATGAATGTTTTAAGTTTCTTGTACAATAAACTGGTATAATGTTAATGTTGTTTTAGTTTTAACTTTAATAATATATTTAGTTATAGTTATTTTTTTGCCAGTGAAATAAGTTTAGTTTTTTCTCTGCTTTACAAATAATTTTACAAGTTATAGTTGAGAAAGTTGGTTAAATTAATGCCTGTAATATTAGACTAAACATATTGCTTGTTTGTCTTAAAAAAGTACTTCATTCTCTAAGTTTGTATCTGCCAATTAGTTTCTTCTCCAATTGGTTTCTTATACCTCTTGTTGCATACCCAGCTTTGGAAGGAGAATCTTGTTCCATTAATAGATCACAAAATTCCTTATTTTTCCACTAAAATTGTTGCAAATTTTCCACTACCAACAATGTAGCAAAGTCATGGTTATTTCTTATTATTTCACACTATCTTAGATATAAGAACTTTATACACACATCAAAGCAAGGCTTAGTTGCCTGGCATCTGTTTTACTATTATTATTAAGTAGCTTTCTTATTTTAATATCCCTTTCTTCTCCAATAACTTCCTATAAGTATCAGCATGATATTTGCTCAAGTACTGTTTTTAAATTAGTTAGATTTTTTTCTCTTTTATTTTATTCTCACATTCAATAAGTCTCAATTTTGCAAACACTATTGTTTGATGCTTAATCATAGTCAAAGTATTCCCAAACTGGGGTTGCTTTTGGCATTTCAGTTGACATACCAGACATAAAAGTAGTTTCAACTTCTTGGCTTCTTATTGCTAACTGGTGTGTGCTTTGCACATGGTTGCATTTTGTGTTGTGATAACTTACATGTAATTGTATTGAACAGTGCTATCTTTAGTTATCAGTTAACGCGTATCACTTACAAGTGGTTTTATCTTTGTACAGTTGTAGCAGTTATTTATTGAGTACAGGTATCTGTTGTTTTTAGTTCAGTACTAACTATAATGTTAGTTTTAGTTAGTTTATTATCAGATGAAAAAGATTACTTAGTTATAATTAGTTAACTAAAAGTCAAATAGGCTAAATTAAAAGGGTTTTAGTTTTAATTATATTCATCACTAAATAATGTCTAGAGTAAAATAGACTTGTTATATAGTTGTATTAGGATATTATTTCTGCAGTAATACTATCACTAATATTTCAAATTTAAGGTACAGGTGTGGTCTCAGTATTAACTATGATCACATGTAGTCTTTCTATTATGCAAACATGGCCTATGATGATGTAACTCTAACAGACTAGGAATGTTCTTTAGTATTACTTTGTAATTGTTTTGCTATTTTGTTTGTGCTAGCATGTGACAGTAATATTATTTGTGGGTTAGAATAGCATAATTCCATGGCACTTGGCATGTTACAAAGGTGATGCTAATGCTGTACAATTATTACTAGACAATGGTGTTCAAGTGGATGTTCCAGACATGGTCAGTGACATATCATGTATTCATGTTAAGTTATGTAATGCAACAGAAATTAATAAAGCTCTTTGGTCATAAGTGAAACATAGTTTACATATAAAGTTTAGATGGATGCTTTGTTTACTAGAGTTCTGCCATCTACTTCTCGTTCAGAGGCAAACAAATTTTTGGTACAGCAATGGGCTCTCTTGTTTCCATTACTGTAGCTAATATGTTGATGGAACATGTTGAACAGAGACTCTTATCTTCCTGTGATTACCAACCTATTTTTCTTGATATGATACATTGATGACACTTTTACAGCATTACCAGCAAATATGTTTGATCATTTACATAAAATTCTCAACTCTATAGAACCATCTATACAATTGCTGTATAAATAGAACAACATAGGCGGGGAAACGGGAGGACACCAGGGGACTGTGCCCCCTTAAAACTTACATGAGGCTTGTGCCCCCCTTGGAGCAGGGCAGCATTCCACCATTTTGTGGGTGTGGCCAATTGATGCTTCCATCAAAAAAAATTACATCGTGCACGTGGGACTCAGAACTCACTTGTTCGTTTCAGAACTCGAAGTTATTAACCAGAGCTGGCAATTCTAGTATTGTTTTCGTTAATGTCACTATTGTAGAGACTATACAGGCATCAAATCTGGCTTTGAAATTTCTTGAAAGCCAAAGGACTGACAATGCCTATGAACTCTCTACAAGCATTTTAGATTTTTCAGACTTAACTGATGACCCGAGATATAGCAAACGACCGAGGAGATATGATGATGGAGAGTTAGTCACAGATTTGAATGTTCGGAGACCTACTTCCTGTTCTGGGGCTAGCCTCTGAGGCACGTCGTGTGCCAACTGTAATACATCTAAATGGTAAGAAACATGGTAAGATATAATTGATTAATTACCTCCTCAGGTCTGTCTCTAGGATGCCATTGTCGATATAGCAGTCCTTGATAACTCAATTACTCGTTTTGTGTTCTCCTGTTTTTCTAAATCCACTTTTGTATCCTCGGGTTAGCTTGTTGATCTCCTGGATGAGCCTCTCTGTGGCTGTCTTTTTTCCTTTAGGTGATGTTCTTTGTTGAGTCCATTTTTCCTCATGGATCATCTTCTTGCGTGATTTCCGGATGTTTTGATCACATCTCCGGTTAAATGGAAATAATTGAGCCAAAATCACTTGACTCTTCTTCGCTTAGGTGGTCTGCCTCTTGCTCTGCCTCTTGATGATTGTTGTGAGCCTCTTGCTCCATCTCCGATGTAGGAGCATCGCACTCTTACCTCCACCATGTGTCTCCACTTCCTCAGTAGAATCACTCTTGCTGAGTTGCTTGTTCTTGGGCTAGCCTCTGAGCTTGAGCTCTCGTAGTGACAGCATATGTCTGACCCAACTCCAACAGGTACGTGTTTGCTATGGTCCCTTTTTGATCAGCTAGCGTCTGACCCAGCACTGCCAAGTCCTCTGGTCAGGCTGTCTTGTCTGCTGCTGAATGGTTGACTGTAGGTTCTTGAGCACTTTCTGCTGCTCCTCATCATTAAATCGTGGTAGGATATGCCTCACTAAAGGCACATCAATGCCCAGTAATACATCCTTAGGTAGATCAGGCTGCAACTGCTACCTCTCTATTGTACTCTTCACCGTCCATACAATCGTTACTTTTGCCACTGGATAATTAGTCTTCAGTCCATTGGCACTCCAGAGCTCTATGAAGCCTCTGTCTTCATCACTTCAGACACAAATTTTGAGTGTACTGACGTCTTTGTACTTCCAGTATCCAACTGAATTCTGTTGGTAGTAATACTGTTTCACTGTCCCAGTACACTTGTATGCATACATTCCCTTGTCTATAGCTCCTCCTCGTACGAGGGCCTTCTCTGGGCACTGTCAGCATAGTGTCCCAGCTTGTAACAAGTTACGTTCTTTCCAGAGTCCCCTTCAGCCAACCTCTCCTTCTTGCCTTCGGTCTCCCAGGTATTGAATTATACATCGTTTCCGAAATGATTGCACCCTCTACACTAGTAGCGTTCCTGCTTTGCTGGAATCGATTTTTTTCAGTTTATTTGGTAGCTGGACTCTCTCGTGGTGTTTCTCTGACATAAGTACACCTGCATTAATTTCTGCCATTGCATATGGATCTCGTGCTGTTCTCTGATAATCACTTTTTTCATCCCTTCACTCATTCCTCCTTGATCATTTGTTCCATAGCTACTTTTCGTCACATCATTGTTCCTCTCCCTCGTCAGGTGTCAACCACCCAAATGTCAGTCCTCATAGCCTGTATTTGCGTATTCTTCAGGTGTCATCTTGTTGGCAAACTTGAGGTTCCTCAGACTCTGCCTGCTGCCTTCTTCAGTACATTGAACCGCTTTTTCGTAGTACTTCCTTCACTTCCGTGTACATTTCTGTGTAAGTAAGACCTGCACAAGCATCTCTTGCTTTACCTTGAAGCTTAGGTATCAGATATGCCACCCACTCATCTCGTGGAATTTCATGTAACCGCATCATACCTTCAAAGTTTCCAAGAAGTGTCAATATCTTCACCTTCTTCATAGATGGCCATGTCTATGCATGTTCTTTGTAATGTGTTCTGCTGCTACATCTGTTGCTGAGCTTGAGCTAGCTGAGCCATAGCTGCCGCTAACTGATAACCATCTTTTCCGTTTCCTCCTTGATTTTACGGTCTTTCTGTGTCCTTTACCTCTCTTTACGTTGATCTGCTGACTGCTGGTCTCTTTGTTCTTGCCACTGTCCAACTTCTGGTTCGAGTCTATATAGCTGTCTGCCGTGGTTGTAATCTTCTTCTCAATGGTCTATTACAGTTTCTCCTTCGATCGATTTCCAGAGTAGGGTCATTGTTTACTATTGCTAATACGTATGCTTTCAGCCATTATCCTGGTAGGGTTGCTCACAACTGTTCTTGCAGATCCCACGCTGCCACCAAATATGTCGCGAGTTGTTGTCTAGAGATTGGATTTTTTAAAATTTTTTAATAAGAGTATAAAAACAGTATATACAAATATTCTATAACAACTATTATACATGACTATTATTTTTATTTATATTCTTGATACGGATCACTTTATGTAGCTGGACTGCTTTTGGGAATTTCATTGTCTGTAACTTTAATTGGTCGGCTTTGGTTTGATCCAACCTAAGTGATCCGCCTGCTTCCAGCTCAGTACTTCTTGCTCTGTAACATGTTTCTTCTTTTCTTTTCCATCAACTATATTGCAGACAACATTTAAACTATCTGATTGCTACTAAATATTCATAAAAACAAACAGATTTATTAGACATTAAGGAAATCGCTAACAATTCATATCAGGCAATGACAGAAGGCATAATTACTTTATTGATTTGAAGATCTCCATATAATACTGTCATGTCTACATAAACACACGTGTTCTTTCATCCATGAAAGTAGCAATGTTAATGCTTACAATATCTGTTTAAATAAAAGTGTAATGTCCATTCAAATCTCTTCTATAATATAATTGTAAATAATTTATTAATTATTCTCTATTGTATACAGGATGGTAACACAACATTACACAAACGCATGTTCTAGAGGTGATAATAACACCTGTTGATCTTCTAATTAAAGCTGGAGTTAATACTGATATTGCTAATAATGTAAGTTTATTATATGACAATGTATATATATTATTGTTTATTTTATTTCTTTATGAGAAATAATAATAAAATAACTAATATCTTACATAATAATTTAAAAAACAGCCAGTAATTATTTATTCAAATCCCATAGTGATAAGAACCACATTACATTGTAGGAGTGAAGTAGAAAGTCTATATGAGCAAACATACTAAAAGCCTACTCTTGATTCCCTGAGCTAGAAAAACAATGACTTGTAACTTTGAAATTGAACTCAATTTATTTGAACAGAAAACAGTTAAAAACTTGTGTTGTCAATGTAATCATATAGCAGCTTGAATTTCATTATATAATGCGTTACTAGTTCAAATGGAAAAACGAAGATTCTCTACAATGTCCCCCAGTTAGTGTGCAATGACATATTAACTTATTATTAGAATGTGTTAGTATGCTGGCTAAAAGAATTGTTATGACTGGGGTGTGATCTGTAACCTCACAGTCCCAGGGTATTGAGCAAACGGACAATTTTCTAGAGTAGCCAGCCTTGAATTTAATCACTTAGTTGACTTAAAGTAGTTGGAAGCTGCTCTATCAGAGATTGATTTTACTTAAGCTAATTGTTTTGTCAACATATAAAAATTAAAACTTGATACAACTAAGTTCCTGAGTTAATAGCCAGGCATTTTATCATAACATACACATCTATTTGTAGTACATGTTTTGATCATTATCGACTTAAATGTGACAAGAAGTATGTAGTTGTACTATATACATATTTACTACAACCTGTACATGTACATTTACATGTATACCAGTATTTCTTTAATATTAACACACACACACATGTATTATGTTATTAGTGTTTAATTTAGATTTGTTTTATAATCTTTTCTATGATACTCATGTGTATGTTGTTTACTGTTTAGATGTACACATACATGATTATACTCACTATTTAATTTTGATGTTTTGTCACATGACATTTATTTCTGTATACATATAGAAGGGTGAGACCTCTCTATGCTGCATCAAAGGAAGGCTACAGTGAAATTGTGGAATTGTTACTAAGGCTAATGCTAGTACTGATATAGCAAACAATGTAAGTTGTCTCATGTAAGATAGTGAGTGTATTTCCTTGATTAAAATTACCTTGAGGTTTTATTCAACTCTGAACATTTTGACTGGCATTAAAACAAGGTAGGGGTTTTTTATTGTAGTTATATCACTTTGAAAATGATTGGTTATTTAAAATCTAATATATTGTTTAATTAACCAACTTAGAGAATTATCGTGAGTTTCAATTTACTTTTATTATGTTATTGCTTTGATGGATATTACAAATTGACACAACTCTTCTAAGTTTTAAAGACCTTATCACGAAAGAAAAGCTTTGTAAAATTTATTGGTTGATTCACGCCAATATATAATGTTCAATGTACATAAACATAAATCAAATTTCATTCTAAGGTACTGTTCAGATTTGATCTGTTTAGTTAATCAGAATAAGGAATAAAAACAGTATTATGTTAGTGTATTTTAGTTTACTTCACCTTACACCTTTATTGCATTTATATGTTGATAACTTCAAGTACAAATTTCCCTAACAGAGGGTAAATATTCCTATTATCAATTAGTGATGCCTTGATATATTAATTTGTGCTAGCTAGACAACTATTATTGTCTAGCTAACAGCAATAAAGTATGTATAAAAGCATTAATAAGTGATGACTTGAAAACATTCATCCTCTTAGATTTATACCATCATAAATTATTTCTATCTAATATAAAATGCACAATGTGTAATCTTGACCACACCCTAACTTTAAATTATACTGTTTAGGATGGCATAACAAATAACTCCATTGTACATAGCATGTTAAGAGGTCATGATTAAAGTGTTACGAGTATTTCTAGATCATAATGTTCAACCTGATGTTCCAGACAAGGTCAGTCACATATCATGTATTCTTGTTAGTTATGCAATTATTGACATATACATGTATGAATATTATTAATATTTATACAATGGAAGCACCATTGGTCACTTAGGGAATTTTACAAAGAACATCTCTATTTATTGTTATTGTTTCAGCTACAGTTACAATTGTGGTCGGACGCGCTCGAGAATGACTCCCGTCTGGGTTAAATAATCTTGATTTTAAAATAATAAGTTAAGTATAATATCCAGACTTCATGACTGACTTGAAATTATGACTGTGAGATGGGTTAAATAGTGAACTTATGGTCTCATGATTAAAACAATATGATTGGTTAATGTAAAAAAGGCGTGGGAAAATAAAATACAAGGAATATGATTGCTCTTTAAATACAAGAATCTGATTGGTCCATTATTTATTGATCATAAACGCCTCCATATTTGATCTCTAGGCTCACTTTTGTCACACTTCCTCCACCTTCTTTTGCACGAAGTGCGGGTTTGGCTCCAATTCCCAAACGGGACAATCCCATTCAGCATTTGCATTTTGATTGTCATGTTTCTGTGCTCTACTGTGTAAATTGATTAGGGCTGAAAGCGTCAGGCTCCACGCTCATCGTCTAGAGTTCCCTTCTTTAAACTTCTGGTACCCACTGGACGCGCTCGGTGGTCAGTCTGTATTATAAAAGGCTTTCCAATCAAATATACTGAAAGGCTTGTACTCCTAGTTTTATTGCTAGACTTCTTTTTCGCACCACTCAACTTTCGTTCCTTGTCCAGCAGTTTTCTTCTGAAGTAGCAATAGATAGTCAATTTC